>NW_027142353.1:46079836-46343164 GCF_026170545.1 Melanerpes formicivorus | reverse complement strand
AATTATCTCATCTTAATATATCACCTCATTTGTGTCTTAGTTTCACGCACAGGAATCTTCAAAATAGAACCACGTCTCCTAACTTTCAGAGTGAGACGTTTGGGAATGGTGGCAAGAGGAGTTGGAGTTGGCCAGTTATCTGGTTTTCTGCTTTAAGCTACTGCTTTTTTGCTTCATGCTGCACCTTTTTTTTTTTCTTCTTCTTCTTTCTTTGCCCACCCCCCACCCCATAAGTAGTCTGAGCTAAAGCAATTGTGCATTATATCATTATTACCTGATTTGCTCAGTAATACTTTTTTCTCAACTCTTTTTATGTCTCCCCAGAATTATTGTGTATTACTTTTTCCGCCCTTCTCTGTTGGGGGAAAAAAGGCAGGTTAACTTGTTCATAATGCTTTAACCTGTTACAGTCTCCTGTTTGTATGCCCAGTAGAGCTCTGGAGACTGCAACAAGAAGTGAAAATAGGTCAAAATGATCACCTCTGTGGTTAATCTTCATCTTTTTAGAATGAATTTAGAAGCAACATTTACATCATTCAATAAAGGGGGGTTAGTATGGTTCCTGACCTATAAAGCTTAATTAATCTAAGTACCATCCACACCCAAGGATCTCCTGAGAGGGTACTATGGATGCCCATTTGACAATATTTGGGGCTGCAGTCTGTCTATTATTAATTTACAAATATAAATAAAGCTGGAGTTCTAACCAAATCAATGATTAGGCATTAACGTCCTTATATACTGAGTGCAAAGATACATCATGAGGAGTATGACGAACTCTTATTTAAAAATTTATTAAAATAATTTGGAAGAAAAATCTAGAAAGGAAGTATTAATAACAATGCAAACTTAAAAAAACACCTCTGTTTAAGACTTATGAAACAGTTGTAATGTCAAAATAGGAACCTAGATTTATTAACTATTCCTCCAAAATATAAAGTAAATTAAGGTAGTGAGTCAGAAGATATGTATGTAACAAATTTTAAAATGTGATTAAAGTCTAAAAATACAACATAAATGGCAGAAAGAAAAAAAGAACATTATTCAAGAAATAATACAGGAAACAGGAGCTGGAACAGCTGGGTGAAGCTGAGATTTTCGAATGTCTATGATACATTAGCTCCGTTCTTAATTGCAACATTTATGTTTAGATTCAAATGGTTCCCATTGTCAACTGTGTTAGGATATGCAAAGCTTTTCACTGACGTTCTGTTATCGTTTATCTGCCAGAAAACTCAGTGTGGCAGCTCTGATTTCATAAATAACTTTTACCAAAAGGTGTGTTTATTTTCTGAGAACAAGATCAACTGTTACAGACTTCAAAGCAAATGATAATCACTAGAATAATGTCTGTTAAAGCTATCTGTTGGTTTCAACTCAGCGGACCTTAACTATAAATTCTACTTCTTATACAAAAGAAAGAACTGCTTAATATATTGAAGGGAAACAAAATTAAAATTAGGAATTGGAGATCTATTTCTACCAGTGCAATCACTGGATTAACAGATGGGTCACAGCTGAGTACTTCCTATTGTCCTTGATCCAAACAGGATGAGGTGGAAAAAGGGATGTGAGCTGTATCAGGCCTATAAAAGAAAAACCAAACAAATCCACCCAAAAGGTAAACAAATAAGGAAACAAATAACCCCCCCACCACAAACAACCATACACACACAATCAGTAACAAGTAAAACAAAACAATATTTTATCATTTTGGCACAGTATTTTCTTGCCCACTCAATTCTTGCAGGTTCCAAATCTTCTGCTTACTTGTTACACTATCTTGATTTCCACTTTTAAAACTCATTTTGTATTATCTCAGTGTGATAAAATTCCTTCTTGTTAGGTTAATTTCCTATGAACTCAGTCCTCCTTTTTTTCCCAGTCTTGTTATGTTTGATTGACAAAGATTCTTCTTCCTCGATGGCTGCTGAAACAAATAAATAAATAAATAACAGTCAGGCAAACTCATCTGTCAAAGAAACATTGCTTTCCAGTGAAGGGATTTGACACATATTAAATGCTTGACATAACACTTTGTTTGATTTAAAGGTTTCTCTAACTAAATCCAACTACTGGAATACTGAAACTCAGATCACATCTTCACACACAACTGGGTATAAATAAAATAAAGAATTATTAAATACTGAAACATAAAAAGCAAAATTTATTTCAATAATCACTTTTAACACTTCATTATAAATAAAAATATACAATTTTAATTATTTCAGAAATGTGGTTTTTTTTTCTAATTAATTTTAACTATTGTGGTGGGTGGAAGGGGTAAGGCCAAGAAGCCTCCTCCCTTCCCCCTTGTAAAGTAAAAGGGAAAAAAATTGAAGGGAAAGGAAAAAAAAACTCGCAAGCTGAATTAGCAAAGCAGTGGAGCTATATTTACAAAGCGATGTAGGGTTTGCAGGGAGATATTTACAAATTTACAATATCTACAATATATACAAAGATATACAACAGAGTAACACAGAAATGAGAGTGAACCCCTCTCGGCAGAGGGGTCCCCCACCTCCGCTCTCCCCTCTCTCCCCCCCTTTCCCCAGAATGGGATAGAAAGAGAAAGGAAAGAGAGGAAAAAAAAGTTAGAAGCAGTTCGTGTTAATTGGAAGGGAGTTAGTATACAGGCCTGTTATCTGGTTTTCAAGGCCGAGGCGTTGGCAGAAAGCCCAGCACAGGGACAGAGAGCAGCTGCACCGTAGAAAGGCGGAAGCAAGACTGAAGATAAGGTGCTGGAGAAACTCAGTATAGTCCCAGCTCATAAAGTGCTTCCTCCCACTCGTCCAATGAAATTAGTTTAGACTATTCCTTCCGTTTACCAACTTCCGTCCACCATATTCTCTTTCTTAAGGGGGCAACGTCAACCGGCCACAGTCCACCCCTTCTAAACAATTTCATTGGCTGTTCATACTGTCCACCCAATCCAAAACGATATTTACAGTTCGTGAGTAAAGTTCATAGTCCATTCCGGCTATGCTCAGATGTAGATGATTCAAAAGTCCAAGAAAATCAGAAAATGAGAAAAATGGAAAACAGTTCATTTCTTCACCGATGAAGCGAAGAAAAGGGAAACAGGGAAATCTCAGGGTCTCTTAGTTGACTCAGGGCTCTCAGGGATCTCAGGGTTCGTGCACCGTAGATTCTTCGTTGATTCTTCCTCTGGACGCGATGTAGCTGTACAACAGTTCGAAATTAACCTCTTTCAGCTAAAGTTAGATTTCTTTGTGGAATACACTGAATTTCACCATTCTCTTGCATTACCCAATAAGTGTGACCCGGACCTTCAGCTGAAACCACCCCTCGGACAGGTTTAGCCTCTCCTGAGGGTGAAAATACCCAAACAGTTTTACCTAACAGATTCTTTTCTCTAACAACAGGAACTCTATCACCTTCTACTTTCCGTAGCAAATCTGAATGTGCAGGTCCAGCTCGGTTCACTGAACCTCTACTATTTACCAGCCAGGTTGCTTGTGCTAAATGTTTTTCCCAGTTTTTCAAAGATCCACCTCCCATGGCTTTGAGAGTGGTCTTCAACAAACCGTTGTAGCGTTCAATCTTCCCTGAAGCTGGTGCATAGTAGGGAATGTGGAATATCCACTCAATACCGTGCTCTTTTGCCCAGCTCTTTACAAGGTTGTTCTTGAAATGAGTTCCGTTGTCTGACTCAATCCTCTCTGGAGTTCCGTGTCTCCACAAGATTTGTCTCTCCAGACCGAGAATGGTGTTGCGTGCAGTTGCATGTGGAACTGGATAAGTTTCCAACCATCCAGTGTTTGCCTCTACCATAGTAAGCACGTATTGCTTACCAGAACGAGAACGTGGTAGAGTGATGTAGTCAATCTGCCAAGCTTCACCATACTTTTACTTGGACCATCTGTCACCATACCACAAGGGCTTAAGTCGTTTTGCCTGCTTAATAGCAGCACAAATGTCACAGTCATGGATGACTTGTGTGATAGCATCCATGGAAATGTCTATGGATCTGTCACGAGCCCATTGGTATGTTGCATCTCTGCCTTGATGTCCTGACGAATCGTGAGCCCACCGAGCTAAGAATATCTCACCTCGGTGTTTCCAGTCGAGATCAAGATTAGAGTCCATGTCTACTTGAGAAACTCTGGCAGCTAGATCTGCCTGATGGTTGTGTTGCTGTTCCTCAGTAGCTTTGCTCTTAGGAATGTGAGCATCAATGTGTCTCACTTTCACTGGAATTCTCTCAATTCGGTCAGCAATGTCCTGCCACAGGTTGGCTGCCCAAATGGCCTTTCCTTTTCTCTGCCAACCACTCTTCTTCCAGTTCTTTAGCCAACCCCATAGAGCATTGGCTACCATCCATGAGTCGGTGTAGAGATAAAGCTTTGGCCATCTCTCACGTTCAGCCACGTCGAGAGCTAGCTGGACAGCTTTTACCTCTGCGAACTGACTGGATTCTCCTTCTCCATCTTTTGCCTCTGCAACTCGGCGTGTTGGACTCCACACAGCAGACTTCCACCTTCGCTTGTTTCCAACAAGACGACAGGAACCGTCTGTGAACAAACCATATTTCTTTTCATCATCAGAAAGGTCATTGTAAGGAGGAGCTTCCTCAGCACGAGTTACTTTCTCCTCTGGAGGTTTGGCACAGTTGATACCTTCAGGCCAACTTGAGATCACCTCCACTAGACCAGGTCTTTCAAAATTTCCCATTCGAGCTCTCTGTGTTATCAGAGCCATCCACTTAGACCATGTTAAGTCTGTGGCATGATGTGGTGTGGATCCTTTGCCTTTGAACATCCAATTCAAAACTGGTAATCTGGGAGCTAGAAGAAGTTGTGATTCAGTTCCAATCACTTCAGAAGATGCTTTTACTCCTTCATAGGCAGCTAAAATTTCTTTCTCTGTTGGAGTATAGTTAGCCTCTGAACCTCTGTAACCTCGACTCCAGAAACCAAGAGGTCGCCCACGTGTCTCACTTGGAGCTTTTTGCCACAAGCACCAGGTTGGACCATTGTCACTTGCAGCCGTGTACAAAATGTTCTTAATGTCTAGACCATCTCGGACAGGTCCCAGACCCATTGCTTGAACTACCTCTTGCTTTATCTGGTCAAAGGCTGCTTGTTGTTCAGGTCCCCAGTGGAAATGGTTTCTCTTTCGAGTCACATCACACAGAGGTTTCACAATCTGACTGTATCCAGGAATGTGCAGTCTCCAAAATCCCACTATCCCCAAGAAACGTAGGGTCTCTTGCTTGTTTGTGGGGCTTGCCATGGTAGAGACTCTATTTACCACATCCACTGGAATGTGTCGGCGTCCATCCTGCCACTTCACTCCCAGAAACTGAATCTCTGTGGTAGGTCCTTTCACTTTGTCTCGCTTGATGGCAAAACCTGCATTCAGAAGAATGTCAATGATTTTGTTACCTTTCTCGAAGACTTCCTCAGCAGTTTTACCCCAGACGATGATATCATCGATGAACTGGATGTGTTCTGGAGCACCGCCTTTCTCCAGAGCATCGTGGATCACTGCATGACAGATGCTTGAGCTGTGGATCCAGCCCATTGGCAGCCTGTTGAAAGTGTACTGGATTCCTCTCCAGGTGAAAGCAAACTGAGGCCTGCATTCCTCTGCTATGGGAATAGAGAAAAATGCATTAGCAATGTCTATGGTAGCATACCATTTGGCCTCTTTGGATTCCAGCTCATACTGTAGCTCCATCATGTCTGGTACTGCTGCACTCATAGGTGGTGTTACTTCGTTTAGGGCTCGGTAGTCTACCGTCAGACGCCAGTCTCCATTCTGCTTCCGCACAGGCCACACTGGACTGTTGAAAGGTGAATGAGTTTTGCTGACGACTTTCTGACTTTCCAATTGACGAATCAGATTCTGAATGGGCAACAAAGAGTCACGGTTGGTTCTGTATTGTCTGTGATGCACAGTCTGAGAAGCAACCGGCAATTTAATGTCCTGTATCTTATGTTGTCCCACAACTGCAGATTCATCAGAAAGTTCAGGTCTGGCAGACAGCTTCAATTTTTGTCCATCAATTTCTATAGAAGCTACTCCAAAAGCCCATTTGTAACCTCTAGGGTCTTTGAAACGCCCTTCTCTCAGAAAATCAATTCCCAAAATACAAGGTGCGTCAGGTCCGGTCACAACTGTATGCTTCCTCCATTGTTTACCAGTTAAACTTATATTAACCTCTACCTTACTTAACTCTTGAGATCCACCAGTGACTCCCAGAATAGTTATAGACTCTGATCCCTGATAATTTGATGGTATTATGGTGCACTGAGCTCCTGTGTCAACCAAGGCCCTGTACTTCCGAAATTGTGAAGTGCCAGGCCACTGGATGTACACATCCCAATAGATTCTATTATCTCTGTTATCCCTCTCCTCCCCCTGGCGGGAGGCAGGGCACCCCTAGTTATGGGGAACATGCGCACATGTGCATTGCACATATTGTGCAGGGTTATAACTTTGCGTGTTATAACTGGAGCCACTGTCGGAGCCATAAGAGTTGTTCTGGGGAACTGTGGAAGTAACAGCTACCCTTCTGGTATTGCTACCTTGGGTTCTGCCACTTTGCAATTCCCTCAGTCTCCTGAAAAGATTAGAAGTTGGTTGGCCATCCCAGCGGTTCATGTTCTCACCAAACTGATCACGCAGAGTTATCCAAATAGTTCTACGTGATTGCCTTGGTGGTCTGTTTTGGAATGACCGGTTTTGGAATGACCTGTTTTGGAATGACCTCCTTGGAGGACGTGTATTCCTCACAGATGAAACTTGTATCCACCTGGAGGAAGAATTGAAATTATCCCTTTGTGCCAATTGGGATATGGAATTTCTAAATTCATCTTTTAACTCTCTAATGCAATTCTGAATATCACCAGACATAGTTTTAATGGCCGACACCAAAGAACCACGTGTCATGCTATCCTCCAATTGTCTCATTTGATCACTGAATTGGCCAACCGTAGGAGAAGCTCCACCATAACTTCTTGACACAATTCTGCTTGCCAGAATGTTTGCATAATTAGAAGGAGCAAGTTTGATGATCTTTTTAGCAAGACCAATACCCACAGGAATGTCATCAGGATTCAGAGTTTCATGTTCACCATAGAGTAGCTCTCTAACAGCAAATTCTCTCAAGCGCTTAATTCCCTCATCTATGGTAGTCCAGGGTTTAGGATTCCATGGGAGATCATCTCGGGAAGGGTATCTCAGGGCAACCGCTATTAAAAGGCGTATCCAAAGATTAACCTTACCGAGAGCTTCGCCTAGATGTCTATCTATTCCATTGTCCCTTGAGAGAGTTCCTAACTGAGCTGCTGACTTGTCTCCAACTGTTAGAGCTGAAGCACCTGTATCATAACACCTACTAAGCCAAGCTAGAACTGGCTCCTTATCTGCCCTGGTGAAATCTTTACGGACATTTCGCAATTCCTCCCGGGGTGACGAACAGTCCGTAATATCATCTTCATCTTCATCTCCCTGAATTCTTTGCCCATAAAATCCTGCTGTCATTCTCCTAAGGATCTCTTTAAGCTGAGAACCACCTTTGCCAGCTGCTTTCCTAGCTTCATCTCTATCCTGCTTTGATCTCACTAGGTTAGCTAGATCTTTAAAACAAACCTTCTCTTCCTCCTGAGCAGGATCTTTTAGAGTAGAGGGCCCCTCACCAGGATCAGTCTCCTCCTCTTCTTCTCCATCTTTGCCCTTTCCAGCTCTAGTCTTTAAAGGAGCCACCTTAACTGGAGCTGTGTTTGAATTTACAGCCACCTTAATGGAAGCTGACAGGTCCTGAGATAAATCAGCTGCTGGGGCAGTGACTTCCGGTCCCACCGAGGGAGTGGGTGGAAGTGACGTTGCTCCGTTAATGGCCGACGGAGAAGAAGAAGGAGAAGTGGGAGAAGGAGTAGGTGCCATGTTGATACCAGCTGATGCCCTTGGCTGCTTGCTAGAATCAGCAAAGTCATTTAGAGCTGCCTTACCAATTAACTTTTTAGCCTTCTTTTTGACTGACACGGGTTCTCCACAGTCCTCATCACTAGATGACTCTGGGACTGATCGAGAGCCATGACGTTTTCTTTTTGATCTAGTTTTAATAACAAAACAAGCTCTGGACACCTTTCTCTCTCGCCGTAAAGAAATCAGGAGATACACGTTAATTATCACCATCAGCAGAATTATAGACACCAAATAAATCACCTTTGGATCCCAGGCATCACCTAAAGTTACTGTCTCCTCAGGCGGAATCTTAAAACCCTTTATCTCAATTGGGAGAGTGGTGGAGGTAACATTCCTGTATCTCACTGGCCATAATAAATTAATACATTTTCCATACCATAATTTAACTCTATACATAACCCACATATAAATTGTCCGCACCAAATATTTACCCAGGTAATCCAAAATCAAACCCAAACAATATCTGTAAATCAGAGCCCCAAAAATTGAAAAGAATAATCGCTCCACAAACCACAATACCTTCATGTTTGCTAATTCAGCTAGAAAACACTAAATCAATCAAGTAATAAATTAAACTAATTATCTGCCCCACGTTGGGCGCCAATAAAAAAAAATGTGGTGGGTGGAAGGGGTAAGGCCAAGAAGCCTCCTCCCTTCCCCCTTGTAAAGTAAAAGGGAAAAAAATTGAAGGGAAAGGAAAAAAAAACTCGCAAGCTGAATTAGCAAAGCAGTGGAGCTATATTTACAAAGCGATGTAGGGTTTGCAGGGAGATATTTACAAATTTACAATATCTACAATATATACAAAGATATACAACAGAGTAACACAGAAATGAGAGTGAACCCCTCTCGGCAGAGGGGTCCCCCACCTCCGCTCTCCCCTCTCTCCCCCCCTTTCCCCAGAATGGGATAGAAAGAGAAAGGAAAGAGAGGAAAAAAAAGTTAGAAGCAGTTCGTGTTAATTGGAAGGGAGTTAGTATACAGGCCTGTTATCTGGTTTTCAAGGCCGAGGCGTTGGCAGAAAGCCCAGCACAGGGACAGAGAGCAGCTGCACCGTAGAAAGGCGGAAGCAAGACTGAAGATAAGGTGCTGGAGAAACTCAGTATAGTCCCAGCTCATAAAGTGCTTCCTCCCACTCGTCCAATGAAATTAGTTTAGACTATTCCTTCCGTTTACCAACTTCCGTCCACCATATTCTCTTTCTTAAGGGGGCAACGTCAACCGGCCACAACTATTAATCTTGAAGAATAACAATTGTTTCACTTGGAAAACAAGCACAATTTATAAATGATTTAGCAATTTAATATTTCTCATGGTTATTTTTGCAGTGTGTCATAACAAATTAACTATAATAACAAACAGAAGAATTTTAATTAAGCAAGGGATTTCCAAAATATTATATTAATTCAGTTTTATTACTATATGAGAAGGAGCGATACCTCCCTGGATCACAGAATAAATTAAGTGTAGAATAACTACAATTTTTTTTTTGCTCAATATGGGTGATTTTCAAGTCACTACATTCAGTCCACACTTAGTATCAACTGTGTCTAAGATAAAACTGAATTTTACATAGGAGCTGCACAGAAACTATTGAGGTGATGATGTATGTGAATTTCATATTGATTTTCAGACACCTCCTGTTCTTGTGAAACTTCTTAAGACACGAAAGTGTTATAGCTTTAATCTGTTATCTTTGTGCTATTGATGCTTGCCACTGTTTCTCTTATCTTTTTGAAGTCAGCAAGTTGCTTGGATTATTTATTTTTCTTTAGAAAGAGATTCTGAAAAGAAAAATAATGCAATTCAATATTTGAAATTAAAGACCAGTGTGTGGGCAATTAATCGTTTAGCAAAATTTAGTAGGAATAAGTAGAAATATGTTTAGAAATATAAATTATAGTAATGAATTCTGAATCTATGTTTTTCCCTGATTTAAAAAGTCCTGGTCCATTCTACCTAGGTCATCTGGTAATCTGGAAAATCAATTTCTTTTTCCATATTTTAGTTTGATTTACTTTCAGTCTCTCAGAAATTAGTAGTAAAGAATATGGGAAGAATTTGTTAGGTTTATTTAGGCCTGCAAAGTATTAATGACAGATGTTGTGACAAGAGTATATATCGTGGGGATTCATTTGAATGAGCAACTAAGATCATTAGGAGTTTTCTGTTAGCTAATCTGACCTGTTTTTTTCCATAGTCTGCCTCCTCCACTTCTACTTAATATTGACATCCAATTATAATTTGTGAAAATATACTGTGATACTTGAAAAGGCTGGGTTTACAGAAATCATGTTTCCCTTGTAACAGCTTACAAAAACAAAACAAAAAACCCACAAAGCAAACCTTCTTGTAGTTGAATTCAGGTGAAATCCATAATGGTCACATTTGCAGCATGTTTCTTGCCTTTTCCCTTTTTTCCATCAAAAGCCATGTAATGGGGAGGCTGCAAGCTGTGGGGCAGGAGGTGGCAGACAAGTTCCACCTGGTCTTTGTTCCCTGTCACAGAATCACAGACTCACAGGATAGTTGAGATTGGAAGAGACCTCTGGAAGTCATCTAGTCCAACCCTTTTGCTCAAGCATGGCTTCTTTCATTGTACTGCCTTAGAGAGGAGGAAAACTAGTGCGTATGTCAAGTAGAAGAAAAGAAGGTGTAAGGGAAAGATATTTAAGACAGTGTCCTGAAGGGGCAAAAAGCTTCAAAAATGCTCTGAACCAGACAATGAGGCAGGAGCTAGTAGATCTGTTTTTTTCAGGTCTGGGTTTTCGTTGCCCAGGCTTGTCTGAACATGTCCTGGAGCCCAAGTGGGCCAGGTGGGTGTGCCTTTGGCCATGTTCGGAGAAAAACACTTTCTATAGGCTACAGTATCAAGATTTTATCCCTCAATCTGTGTTGTCACTCGCCATTATTGTCTTGGGAAATCTATAAGTACCAGCCCAAAGAGCCAGAGCCTTGCCTTTCAATTGTCCACATTCTGGAAGGATCACAAGCCTTGCTTGGAAGCCGAGTCAGTTTACCCAGACGGGACAGCAAAGACTCCTTGCTGTTTTAGTGTTGTAAAGCCCAGAAGCAGACAGACACATCTTGCCGGGCTGAGAGGCAAAACCCCAGAGGAGCTGAGTCCCTGGGACAGTTTCGTTCTATTGGGAGAGGCGATGAATGCTGCTGCAAAGAATTGCAGCAGAAGAACCTCTTTTCTACAAAGCTTTCAGCTACAAAGCCTTCAGGTGGAAATCCTGTCTGAGCAACAAGATGCAGACACCAAGAGAAAGTGAAACTCTGCTCCTGCAGCTTCCACGTGGTCACTGCCATTTTGGTTTTGTTTAAATCCTCAAGTGTGTCACGAGGTATCAGGATCAGTGAGTAATTACAATATCTGAATTTTATAAGCACCTGTTGAAGGTCTGTTGCCCTAGGGAATTCTGGAGTTCCCCCGCCTTGTGGGCAATTGCTGGCTTTATTGCCGATGTTCCTTTTTCTTTACAGTTTAAAGTGCTGTTTGTTGTTTTTGGATTTTTGTACATATTGTTTAAATTTTTACTTGTTCCTGCTGGTGAGGTATCTGTTCCACAAGCAAACATTTCGAACCTGCAAATAGGTTTTATTTAATATTTTGGTGGGATTTTTATGATTAATAAAATTATTAATATTTTATTAATCACTCTGCTTATTTAATATTAAATAACCTTTTACCAGTCATATCACACAGAAAAACAGATTCCTTTTCAGTGTGAATGCAAGGACCTAAACTAGTTTCACTGTCGAATAGCAATGAGTTATAACTGACAAAAATTCATAGCAGGCTCCAAAATATAAAATTCCTTTTCATTATTAGGAAATGCTTCTAAACCTCTGCAGGTAGTTTAGGGAAAAAAAAAAAAAAAAAAAAAAAAAAAGGAAAGGCCATCAAAAAAAGTTGAGCAAAATTAAAATAAAATGAAACCAGGTCATAAAATGCTAAAAATTGGGCAATTTTGACAGGATTCCTTAGTATCCCAGATTATAATGTTATGAACCTTGGTGTTTTCTGCCTACTGTTTGTTATTTCTTTCCTTTAATGGACATTTTTCAGAAAACTCAGATAATTGCTGGGTTAGAGTGTCAGGAAAATCACAGATGGAAAAAGACAATTACAGATAATTTAGCCATGTCTGTGCACTGAACTAGTATCAAACACAGTAAGACTTTTCCAGAAAATATTTACTTAACCTCTTTTTCATAACCTTTTATGAAGGTATAAACTTTCTCATTGGTATTGAACAATCTAAAAAAAAAATTAATTCTAGTAAAACTTCCATGAACAGGGAAGAAACCATTCACCATTCCGTCTCTATATATTATTTAGTTAGTGGAAAACTATTATCATATCCCTGCTCTTTAATCTTTGCATGTTTAAACTTAACAAGCCCAGTTCTTTCAGCTTCTTTTCTGAGCTATGTTTTTTTTGCTGTCCATGATGAGACATTACTTAACTTGTCCAAAATCTTGAAATGTGATGACCATAATTAAATATAATATTTCTTCTGATTTTCCATTAGCAATGTATCAAATTACCTAACAGCCTTTTGTTTCTTTTACGTGAGATTGATTTTTTTTCCCCCAGTACAATCACAGTAGTGCCTTCCAATACAATTTACAATTTATTAACCATTTGCTGTGGTAACATTTTGTAATTGTATTCAACTCACCATTATCAAAATAGTTACTGAAAATGTTAAATTATTCTGACTCTTTGGAGAACCCACTCTAATTACTTGACCACTTAGACAGCAAACCATTGAGTAGAATAAATCAAGCAGTTGTGCATTTAATTTATGGTAGCTTTAGTCAGTCCATAGATTTTAGAATGATTATGAAAAATATCCTGTAAGTTACTCATTCCTTAAGTCAAGGTATGTGAATCACATGTTATATTTCCCTATTCGCAGTTGGGCTAGTTATCTGAACAAATGAAGTAAAAAACAAAAATAAATATGAAGAAACAGATGGTGGCTCCTTTTGTCACATATGCCACAGATCCTTATAATTGTCCAACTGATTATACTGCAACTATATCAATGTAAGTATTTCCAATTTTTATAAGTGGTCTCTGAAACAACAGTGTACTGTCATCCATCTACTCATCTGTGTCCAAATTTGAGTACAAGAGAGTCTGGTAGAAAATATTTTCATTTCAGACATCATGAATTATTGAAAAGGAAAAGCTGAAATCTCAGTGTTTAATGGTATGTTTAATTCTTCCTCATGAAAATTGCCTGAAGAATATCAGTGTCAAGACCTTAAAAGATAAATTGAAAAAACCCAAACAAACTAGTTACCAGATTTAATTACTGCCATATGGACTATAAAATAGAAGGAATCATCTTTTTATTTCTTTTCATTTGCAGTGTAAAAGACAAGTCAAAATTCAAACTAAAGGGAAGAAGAAACATTCAAATATAGAATAGAACAGAATAGAATAGAATAGAATAGAATAGACCTTCAAGATCATCGTGTCCAACCCATCAACCAATCCAATCCACCTAATCAACTAACCCATTGCACGAAGCACCCCATCAAGTCTCCTCCTGAACACCTCCAATGATGGTGACTCTACCACCTCCCCAGGCAGCCCATTCCAATGGGCAATCACTCTCTCTGTATAGAACTTCCTCCTAACTTCCAGCCTAAACCTCCCCTGGTGCAGCTTGAGACTGTGTCCCCTTGTTCTGGTGCTGGTTGCCTGGGAGAAGAGATCAACATCTACCTGTCTACAACCTCCCTTCAGGTAGTTGTAGAGAGCGATAAGGTCACCCCTGAGTCTCCTCCTCTCCAGGCTAAGCAACCCCAGCTCCCTCAGTCAGTCCTCATAGGGCTTGTGTTCCAAACCCCTCACCAACTTCGTTGCCCCTCTCTGGACTCGTTCCAGCAAGTCAACATCCTTCCTAAACTGAGGGGCCCAGAACTGGACACAGTACTCGAGGTGCGGCCTAACCAGTGCAGTGTACAGGGGCAGAATGACCTCTCTGCTCCTGCTGGCCATACTGTTCCTGATGCAGGCCAGGATACCATTGGCCCTCTTGGCTGCCTAGGCACACTGCAGGCTCATGTTCAGCCTACCATCGACCAGTACACCTAGGTCCCTCTCTGCCTGGCTGCTCTCCAGCCACTCTGACCCCAGCCTGTAGCACTGCATGGGGTTGTTGTGGCCAATGTGCAGAACCCGGCACTTGGATGTGTTAAATCTCATGCTGTTGGATTCTGCCCAATCTGTTCAGCCTGTTGAGGTCCCTCTGCAGAGCCTCTCTACCCTCCAGCAGATCAACACCTGCCCCCAGCTTGGTGTTGTCAGCAAATTTACTGATGATAGACTCAATGCCCTCATCCAGATCATCAATAAAGATGTTAAAGAGCACAGGGCCCAGCACTGATCCTTGGGGCACACCACAACTGACTGGCCACCAGCTGGACGTGGCACCATTCACCACCACTCTCTGGGCTCAGCTCTCCAGCAAGTTCCTAACTGAATGCAGTGTGCTCCCGTCCAAGCCATGGGCTGATAGCTTGGCCAGGAGTTTGCTGTGGGGTCTGGTGTCAAAGGCCTTGCTGAGGTCCAGGTAGACTACATCCACAGTCTTCCCCACATCCACCAGGCGAGTCACCTGATCATAGAAGGAGATCAGGTTGGTCCTCTTTTACATTTTTTATGTCTTTATTAAATAAGTGAGGGATAGCCTTCAGGACATTTCTAAGGCGTGGTAGGGTCACATATTTTTTAATTTTCGTGAACCTTGTCACATAATTGAGAATAATTATAATACTGCCAGAATAATAATACTGCCAGT
Organism: Melanerpes formicivorus; assembly: GCF_026170545.1. Classification (NCBI taxonomy): domain Eukaryota; kingdom Metazoa; phylum Chordata; class Aves; order Piciformes; family Picidae; genus Melanerpes; species Melanerpes formicivorus. Next base: position 46,328,381 of record NW_027142353.1, on the reverse strand, counting down.
TGGATTTTAATTTTCTCTTGACTCTCTCTGAACATGTATGAAACACATTTAATGAAGGAATGTCAAATTTAAATAAAATTTTTAAAATATGTATTAACAGGACAGTAAAATCACAGATTCAATAAAATCTATCGTTTCTTCCAATTTAGCATGTACCCAAGACACATTGTAAGTATGGTAAAGAGATGTAGAATGGTGGTGTTCATCTTATTATGTCTTCTTTTCTCAAGTACATACTTAGTTGTTTGTAAATGGTTTTGAGTTTTGAACTGCAGGAATTTTTTTTTTTTAATGTACTATAACAAACAGTACTTTTATGAAACTGTTTAGAAAACTTGATATTCCAGAAGTTCTTTTTAGTTACTGGTCTCTAAAGTTCTTGCAGTAGTTGAAAAGATGGAAATACCACATTTTTTTTATATTCTTTTTCTGACGCAATCAGAAAGTCACACTGAGAAATGTAGTTCCTAGAAAACCAATGAACTGTAATTCTGAAGTACTCATTAAATAGAACATAACATTTTCTTGAGAATATAATCAAAAGTAGCATCATTTGTATCAAGATATCTTGTGTTTTAATTGTCCTCTATGTAATACAGAAACAATTCATGGAAACTTGCAAAGCATACACTTCCAGGATTACTGCACCATGAGTCTCAAAAAAAAGTAGAGGCTGGTGCCTTGGTTCAAGTCAGGTGCCCAAACGGACTTCACTGACTTAACTCTGACTTGACTTGACTCTTGACACTGACTGACTTGGCTGTCTCAAAATCATCAGATCTTGTTCTTGTTGGTGACTTCAACCTGCCAGATATCTGCTGGGAACTTAATTCAGCAGAGAGGAGGCAGTCCAGAAGATTCCTGGAGCGAATGGAGGACTGCTTCCTGACACAGCTGTTAAGTGAGCCTACCAGGGGACAGGCTCTGCTTGACCTGCTGTTCTCCAATAGAGAAGGGCTTGGTGGGAGACGTGATCATGGGAGGCTGCCTAGGGTGCAGTGACCACGAGATAGTGAAGTTTTCAATATGCAGGGAGATAGGGAGGAGCACCAACAGAACCTTCACCTTGGACTTCCAGAGGGCAAACTTCAGCCTGTTTAAGAAACTTATCTGTAAAGTCCCCTGGGTACCAGCCCTCATGAACCAAGGGGTCCAGGAGGGTTGGACCTACTTCAAACAGGAGCTCCTGAAGGCACAGGAACTGGCAGTTCCCATGTGCCGAAAGAGGAGCCGGCGGGGAAGGTGACCGGCCTGGATGAGCAAGCAGCTCCTGGAGGATTTAACGGGAAAAAAGAGGCTGTATCACCTGTGGAAGGAGGGGAAGGCTTCTCCTGATATGTTTAAGGAAGTTGTTAGATTATGTAGGAATAAAATTAGGGAGGCAAAGGCCCAGTTGGAACTGAAGCTGGCCACCTCTGTGAAAGACAATAAAAAGCATTTTTACAAATACATTAACAAAGGAAGAAGGGCAGGAAGAACCTGCACTCCTTATTAGATCTGGAGGGGAACACGGTGACTGAAGACGAGGAAAAGGCTGAGGTTCTGAACACCTTCTTTTCCTCAATTTTTAACAGCTAGGCAGGAGTTCAGGACGAGTGGCCTCCTGAGCTGGGTGATGGGGTCAGGGAGCAATATAGTGCCCCGGAAATCCATGAGGAATTATTTCAGGACCTGCTGAGCCACTTGGACACTCACAAGTCCATGGGACCGGATGGGATCCATCCTAGGGTGCTGAGAGAGCTGGCAGATGAGCTGTCCAAGCCACTCTCCATCATTTTCCTCCAGTCCTGGCTCACCGGTGAAGTCCCAGATGACTGGAAACTGGCCAATGTGGTCCCCATCCATAAGAAAGGTCAGATGGAGGAACCTGGAAACTACAGGCCAGTCATCCTGACCTCAGTCCCAGGGAAAGTGATGGAGCAGATTATGCTGGCAGCAGTAACTGCACACCTGAAGGATGGCCAAGGGCTCAGGTCCAGCCAACAAGGATTTAGGAAGGGCAGGTCCTGCCTCTCCAACCTGATCTCCTTCTATGATCAGATGACCCATCCGGTGGATGTGGGGAGGCCTGTGGATGTGGTCTACCTGAACTTCAACAAGGCCTTTGACACCATCCTCCCCAGCAAACTGCTGTCTAAGCTGTCAGCTCGTGGCTTGGACCATGACACTCTGTGATGGGTTAGGAAATGGCTGGAGGGCTGAGCCCAGAGAGTGGTGGTGAATGGTGCCACATCCAGCTGGTGGCCAGTCTCCAGTGGTGTCCCCCAGGGATCAGTGCTGGGCCCCGTCCTCTTTAACATCTTCATTGATGATCTGGATGAGGGGGTTGAGTCAGTCATGAGCAAGTTTGCAGATGACACCAAGTTAGGAGTAGATGTTAGTCAGTTCGAGGGTACAAAGGCTCTGCAGAGGGACCTCGACCGACTGGACAGATGGGCAGAATCCAATGGGATGGCATTTAACAAGTCCAAGTGCCGGGTGATGCACTTTGGCCACAGCACCCCATTGCAGAGCTACAGGCTGGGGTCGGAGTGGCTGGAGAGCTCCCTAACAGGGAGGGATCTGGGGGTACTGATCGACAGCTGCCTGAATATGAGCCAGCAGTGTGCCCAGGTGGCCAGGAGGGCCAATGGCATCCTGGCCTGCATTAGGAATAGTGTGGCCAGCAGGAGCAGGGAAGTCATTGTGCCCCTGTACACTGCATTGGTTAGGCTGCACCTTGAGTGCTGTGTCCAGTTCTGGGCCCCTCAGTTTAAGAAGGACATTGAGTTACTTAAACGTGTCCAGAGAAGGGCAACAAGGCTGTTAGAGGCCTTGAGCACAAGCCTTATGAGGAGAGGCTGAGGGAGCTGGGATTGTTTAGCCTGGAGAAGAGGAGGCTCAGGGGTGACCTCATTGCCCTTTACAACTACCTGAAAGGTGGTTGTAGCCAGGAAGGGGTTGGCCTCTTCTCCCAGGCAACCAGCACCAGAACGAGGGGACACAGTCTCAAGCTGCGCCAGGGGAGGTTTAGACTCGAGGTCAGGAGGAGATTCTTCACCGAGCGAGTCATTTGTCATTGGAACAGGTTGCCCAGGGAGGTGGTTGAGTCATTGACCCTGGAGGCATTCGAGAGGAGATTGGATGTGGCACTTGGTGCCATGATCTAGTCATAGGGTCTGTGTTGATAGATTGGACTCGATGATCCTCGAGGTCTCTTCCAACCTTAGTTATACTCTGATACTGTGACTCCTAGTGAATGTGCTCTTCTTTAATGTCTTTGTTGGCTTTCAGATTGTGATTGAACTAATTCACAGAGATATTCTGAAGAGGGGACGTTCATACATCACCAACTTAAAAACACAAGCTGCCAGCTGTTCCTTCAATGTCTCTTTCTTGGAACCCATGATATAGTGGTCCTATGATAAAATCTGAAACTGAAGTGTGTTCTATATATAACTAGATCTTGTGGTGGGATGTGAGACATGGGATATCAAGCCATATTGGATAACATGTTATATAATAAGAGGAGTAAAAGATTTCAACCTAAAATTATCCATGTTAAGATGAACATGAAAAGTAAAAGAGATATCTCTAGAGTTACACAGTGTTCACACTGTGTTAAAAGAACCCAGATTTGGTTCAGATTATTTCTTTCCATGTGTATACTTTTCCTTGATATGACTTTCTTAACCAAATCAATTCAGGTTAGCTTTTAGAAATGCTCTTATTAAGAATATATTAGCTGTTAAATTATATTTAAATGATTTTAGATTATTATTGGGTCAGGCTGTGAACAGCATCTGCAGGCACAAGAGATTAACTCATCACCCATTGAAGGGCTAAAAATCAACACTTTTGTGTTACTACAGTTAGTTATCCCAATAGCTGATCAAATCTGCAAAGCTTATCTGTTTTCCAAGCTTGCTTTGCCTAGAGTGGTGCAACAGAATAAATGCTGGCAAGTCTGTCATTCTTGAAAGAGGAACATATTAGATTACACCTTTTTTTTTTGTCCCCCAGAGGGGGACAAAAATCCTAGCACATGAGAATGGCCTATTTCCCAGAGGGAAAAGGGTTTTAGGAAGGGAGTTAGCAGGATTCATTGACTGGGCTTTAAACTAGATTTGAAGGGGGAAGGGGCTGAAACCAGTCCACCCAGGCAGGAATCTGAGGGTGGTAAGCTGGAGTCAGGGGTGAAAACAGCAGCACAGCTGAAGTGCATGTACACTATTGCACGAAGCATAGGTAACAATCAAGAGGAGCTGGAAGCCTTGTACAGTAGGAAAGTTACAATGTAGTTGCCATCACAGAAATGTGGTGGGATGACTCACATGATGGGAACACTGTAATCGATGCTTACAGGCTCTTCAGGAGAGACAGGCGAGGGAAAAGGGGTGGAGGGGTGGCCCTGTACATCAGGGAGGCTTAGACACCATGGAACTAGAGATTAAGGATGATCAGATTGAGTGCCTGTGGGTGAGAATTAGAGGGAAGGCCAACAAGGCAGACATCCTGGTTGGAGTCTGTTATAGACCACCCAACCAGGATGAAGAGGCAGCTAGAAACTGTCTCAAGATCTCCAGACCTTGTTCTTATGGGTGATTTTAACCTGCCAGATATCTGCTAGGAACTTAGCACAGCAGAGAGGAGGCAGTCCAGAAGGTTCTTAGAGTGTATGGAGGACAGCTTCTTATCCCAGCTGCTGCATGATCCTACCAGGGGTAAGGCTCTGGCCTCCTTTTTACAAGTACAGAAAGGCTGGTGGGAGATGTTATGCTTGGAGGATGTCTGGGGTCCAGTGACCATGAAATAATTGAGTTTTCAATATGCAGTCAAACTAAGAGGGGCAGCAACAAAGCCTCTACTCTGGAAGAAGAGGTTACCCATGGAATGTTTAAGGATGTTGCTAGGTCATGCAGGAAAAAAATTAGAGAGGGAAAAGCCCATTTAGAGCTTAGACTAGCCACTGCTGTGAAGGACAACAAAAAATCCTTCTACAAATATATTAATGGCAAGAAAAGGGGCAAGGACAAGCTCCAAGGACATGGAGGAGAATATTGTAACTAAAGATTAATATCAATAAGACAGGTTGTCTTCCAGACAGCTGGCCTCCTGAGCTGGCAGATGGAGTCAGGGAGCAGTATAGTTCCCCTGTAATCCAACAGGAAGTAGTTAGAGACCTCCATAGCCACTTGGATCCCCACAAGTCCATGGGACCAGATGGGATGCATCCTAGGGTGCTGAGAGAGCTGGCAGATGAGCTGGCCAAGCTTCTTTCCATCATTTTTCAACAGTTCTGGCTCACTGGAGAGGTCCCAGATGATTGGAAGCTGGCCAAAGTGATGCCCATCCACAAGAAGGGCCAGAAGGAGGAACTAGAAAATTACAGGCCTGTCAGCCTGACCTCAGTGCCAGAAAAGATTATGGAACAGGTCATCTTGAGTGCAATCACAGAGCACCTACAGGATGGCCAAGGGCTCAGGTCCATCCAGCATGGATTCAGGAAGGGCAGTTCCTGCCTGACCACCCTGATCTCCTTCTATGATCAGGTGACCCACATGGTGGATGTGGGGAAGACTGTCGATGTAGTCTACCTGGACCTCAGCAAGGCCTTTGATACTGTCCCCCCCAGAAAACTCCTGGCCAAGCTATCAGCCCTTGACTTGGACAGGAGCACACTGCATTCAGTTAGGAACTGGCCGGAGGACTGAGCCCAGAGAGTGGTGGTGAATGGTGCCACGTCCAGCTGGTGGCCAGTCAGTTGTGGTGTGCCCCAAGGGTCAGTGCTGGGCCCTGTGCTCTTTAACATCTTTATTGATGATCTGGATGAGGGCATTGAGTCTATCATCAGTAAATTTGCTGACAACACCAAGCTGGGGGCAGGTGTTGATCTGCTGGAGGGTAGAGAGGCTCTGCAGAGGGACCTCAACAGGCTGAACAGATTGGGCAGAATCCAACAGCATGAGATTTAACACATCCAAGTGCCGGGTTCTGCACACTGGCCACAACAACCCCATGTAGTGCTACAGGCTGGGGTCAGAGTGGCTGGAGAGCAGCCAGGCAGAGAGGGACCTAGGTGTACTGGTCGATGGTAGGCTGAACATGAGCCTGCAGTGTGCCTAGGCAGCCAAGAGGGCCAATGGCATCCTGGCCTGCATCAGGAACAGTATGGCCAGCAGGAGCAGAGAGGTCATTCTGCCCCTGTACACTGCACTGGTTAGGCCGCACCTCGAGTACTGTGTCCAGTTCTGGGCCCCTCAGTTTAGGAAGGAGGTTGAACTTGCTGGAGCGTGTCCAGAGAAGGGCAACGAAGTTGGTGAGGGGTTTGGAACACAAGCCCTATGAGGACTGACTGAGGGAGCTGGGGTTGCTTAGCCTGGAGGAGACTCAGGGGTGACCATATCACTCTCTACAACTACCTGAAGGGAGGTTGTAGACAGGCAGATGTTGGTCTCTTCTCCCAGGCACCCAGTACCAGAACAAGTGGACACAGTCTCAGGCTGCGCCAGGGGAGGTTCAGGTTGGAAGTTAGGAGGAAGTTCTAGACAGAGAGAGTGATTGTGCTATGGAATGGGCTGCCCGTGGAGGTGGTGGAGTCACCATCATTGGAGGTGTTCAGGAGGAGCTGATCTTATCCTTAAGGTCTTTATTGACTAGCTGGTGTGGAGAGATGCGTGTTTCACCTTTGTTCTGATATATAAACCATTTCTGATCAAAGAGTTACACCACCATCATGGTGTAGCTTTTGATATGTTGAGGAGCAGTTTGTAGCCAGCTCTGGTTATTGCAACCTCTGTCATATCCTCTCTTCTGAATTGAAGCTGACTGGAAAGAACAAGCAAAATAGCTTGATACACCTGCATGCGTCCATTAGTACATGAAGCCCCAGTTTTCCTAGCTTTTCAACTATAAATTTTAAGTTGGTTTATAATACGGCTAGCTAAATTTGAGTTGCGATTCCACTACTGGAGAGCAACTGAGAGCTGCAATACAAAACCTTAGTCAGAATTAATGAATTTAATGCTAAAGGTTTAAAAAATTTATTCTTAAATAGTCACAAATTGATTGTGCTACAGGAGCCTTAATTATTTTACTGGTTAGTGGCTATATTACATCATCAGGAATAATTTTTTTAACTAATGTATATCAGCTTTACCTAGAAGAAATAATCTGCAGTACCTATTTTCATACAAATTTAATGTATTTTAACAACCTTGATATCAAAGAGGTTTTGTAGTACACAATGTTAAAATATATATCCTATCTGCACACCAATCCTTAGAAACACTAAGTATCGAGTGCTACCCTTTCTAGAAGTACACATTGTCTGCAAAAATTTGCTGTTAACTTCAGCAAGTGCAGTTACTTCGGAGAGACTGAGCTGAGAAGTAAAATCACTGAATGGAGAATTGATTCTGTTTTACCTCAAACCAGAACACTAATACATAGTAAGAATCCAGACTGAATACATTACACAGTTCTCTAATTGTGTACTTTGCAGACAAAAAGTAGCTAAGATACTAGATCACAGCTATTCCAAATTGCTAAAGCTCATCCTTTCTCAAATTAAAGTCATTCAGTAGTAGAGTTCCCAAGCTGAAATAGGTCTTTAGACATTTGTCTCAGCATAACAGAGAGAAAATTCAGGGGAAAACAGAATAAAAACTTTTATTTTAGGAATGCTTATTTGAAGTAATCAGTGTACTGTGTGAAGGCTGCTACAGTAAAAACACTTAGTAAAGTATCCATAGGACAAAAAATTATCAGGCAAATTTCTAGTTTTATAAATCCAGTAAGAACTGAAAGGAGAAAGTTTATCGTAAACAAAACCACAGTGTTGAACATAGACAGTGGCAGCTTAAGAGCTGGCCTAAGCAGAGTAAAATTTGTAATATGGTGTTAGGGGTTTTGGTTTTATTTACCAACTAAAAACATTTTTAAAAAGAGAAGTACATAACCTGATAGCAGGGATATTGAATTGACATGCTTTCTGTCAAGACTGTTGAAATATTTTTTTCAGTCTCTTTCTGATAATCTAGTCTAACTTTGTCTTTACTAGCATATCTAACTAATTCTCAAACAAAAATCCTTACACATATGAAAGATAACAAGCCTTGGATAACATATAGCATTGTCAATCAAATGTGTAAATATGAACACCAAGTATATATATCATATCATCCTTTCTGTGATTTTGCTCAACATCTGTGTTAAGTAGCCCAAGTGAGTAATTTTTCCAGTATGTTCTCTGGAGCTCGTGAAGTACACTATACTCTCTTCCATTGACTGTCACTGATTTCCAAGATTGACATTAAACACTTTCTTTTTTCATTTTTTAAACAATAAATTGCTGCTAATCTAATTCAGCATATTTTGAAAGCCGTTGTTTTCTTAATGTCCACACTGATCTACTATAAAAGCGGAAAACTGATTTGTAAGATATGAATATACCTTAAATCTGGAAATACAAATAAGAAATATATATCAAATACTCTTTAACTCTTTAAAAAGCTTTACCATCCTTCTTTACTAAAAGAAAATTGAATGATATTTAGTAACTCTTTTGTCACTGACGTATATTTCTAAAGTATTTAGTGCCAATTTCAATGGCATTGAAATAAAAAGGCTGGTTTACATCTTTTATTCTGATGGTGTGGTGTTCTTCTGCTGTTGCTGTTCCTTTTTTCTCTTTTCTTTGGAAAGGTGATTTCTTTCCTAAATTCAACTGCAAAGAAGCCATGCAAAATTATATGTTCAATAGCACTGTATATTAACATGCATTTTAACTTAAAGCCCATAAATATATTTCCAGTGACTACTGTTACAGCTTGCCTAAGAAGGGAAAAATTGTACTTTTTTCTTGAACAATTTCCTTTCTGTGAGGAAAGATTTTTGACATTTACATGGAAGACCATATCTTCTAATCAGAATAGGTAATTTTAAACAAGTAAGCTGCTTTTTCCAGGCATAATTGTAATGATAATCTAAGTTTGTAATTACAAGGTTTGATAGTGACCATGAATTTTATGGATTCAATACTGTTAATGAGTAAGACATTCTGTCAAACACATTATATACATTGCGTAAGGAAATACAATACTGATGTAGCATTACAGAAAATTTATCCATGGGATTTCATGTAGACATCTTAATTTATGGTACTGCATCTATTAAACAAGGTATGGGGAGTTACACGTGCTTGAGACTTGAATTCTAAAATCGTGACTGCATGTTGCACACTATTGTGACCAAAGATGCCTAAAGCATGCTGCACTCCTTGAACTGAATTAAATCAGTCACTGTGGAAACACCATTTGCTGTAGGCAAATGTTGCCCATGTTCAAAAGACATAAGATGCTCTCGTCAGTGGTTCAGAATCTTGATATCTTTATACAGAAAAATAGGCAGGGATGGGTACAGGAGATTTTAACCTATGAAAGTTGAACATAAACCAAGGTATGCTGTATTAAAGCTAGGCAGTTTCAAAACAGAATCCTTCATCCTGCCCTGTAAAAATCAAGATAATCAAAAGAACACTTGTCAAGATTGTAGTATGTTTCTGTGACTGGGAATTGTGTTATGGTCTGCCTCAAATGGGGATCAATATTTGGTGTGTTTGCTAAGGCAAACATAGGCACTACAATCATATGCATATAATTTAAAATTTCTTAAGAGTCTGTTTCCAAGGACAAGAAGTAGCATAGTTATGACATGGAAGATTGTTACTGGCGATTGCAGCTAATCTGACCTATGTGTAAATGCAGTGAAAGGTGAGAAAACTCCACAGCAATGCCAACATCTGAAATATAGTTATGTGGATATAAATGCCTATTTATTTCAACTTTAAAAATAATGAAATTACCACGACTCTGATTTATCACCTGTAATTTGTTAAGGGTAGCGTTCTGTCTGGCATTACTGTGATGTGGTAAGTTTTCTTTTTATGAGAAGAGATATAAGTTATAGAAACCTGCTTTTGAGGAGTTCAGTCTTTCTCAAGACAATCTAGTTGTACTAATTTGTTTCATATAATTGTACAATCATATAATCATAGAATCAATAAGGTTGGAAAAGACCTCAGAGATCATCAAGTCCATCCTATCACCCAACACTTCATGACTATCTATGGCGTCAAGTGCCACATCCAATCCTTTTTTGAACACCTCCAGGGATGATGACTCTACTGCCTCCCTGGGCAGCCCATTCCAATGGCCAATAATTCTTTCTGTGAAGAACTTTCTCCTCACTTTGAGCCTAAACTTCCCCTGGTACAGCTTGAGACTGTGTCCTCTTGTTCTGACACAGATTGCCTGGGATAATAGACCAACCCCCATCTGGCTACAACCTCCCTTCAGGTAGTCATAGAAAGCAGTAAGATCTTTCCTGAGCCTCCTCTTCTCCAGGCTAAGCAACCCCAGCTCCTTCAGTCTGTCCTCATAGGTCTTATGCTCCAAACCCCTCACCAGTCTCGTTGCCCTTTTTTGGATGCGTTCAAGTGTCTCAATATCCTTCTTAAATTGAGGGGCCCAGAACTGGACACAGTACTCAAGGTCTGGACTAAGCAGTTGTAGTGAAGGCACCATATGCCCAGAATTATGCCCCAGATACTGAAACTTGTCCCAGCATGTGTGGACACATCCCCCTCCTTTCCTGAGGGGAACGAGGGCCAAGGTGTTAGCCAGGCAGCACAAATAACTGCGTGCACCCATTGAATAGGATGGTTGTGCTACTACCAAGTATGGGCATAATTCTAACTTCACGCTTTCTATAGGCTAAAGCTGGTTGTTTATGAGAGTGCCCACTGGCCAAATTCAGCCTGCAGAAACTTATAAGCATTACCAAATTTGTAAATAAGTTGCCCTCTTTCTCTTTGTCTCTTTCTCTTTCCTTGAGCTACCAAGTTCTCTGCCTATGTGCCATAGCCTTTGCTATTAAACCATTGCTAGTAATTCTTCTCAATCTGTGGCAGTTTTAGGCTATGCCTTTAAAATTAGCTGCAAATTTCGAGCAGAAAAGTATAAAATTATAAAAAATTCACAATTGAGTGTAAAAAAGGCAAACAAAAGGTTATTCTAAATTAATTCATTAGATAGAATGTGTGGGATGGGCCCTAACAATCTTTCACATTTCACTTCACTTCCATTCTTTTTCTTTTGTCCTGTGGTCTTGGCTTTTCTGCTTCTCTGGTGAGACAATAACCACTTCTGGCTGACCTTGAGAAGAGAGAAGAACACTGACATTGCTTCGCTAAACTAACATTCCTCTCTCTGAACTCCTCTTCTGTTACAGGGAGGGGAGGAGGCTTTGGGTGGAGGGAGAGGAGCAGCTTCCTTCCTCTGTGGGGAACCCAGAGGGGTACCTGGGGTTTCTGTGATATTTTCTAATTGTAAATATCTGCATAATATTGTAAATACTGTATACTTTGTACATATTTATTGCATTCATTGTAGAATGTAGTTTTTGCTTGTAAATACAGCTTCCATTTCCTTCCAACTGAATTACTCATGCTCAGTTAATGTGAATGGGAAATTTCAACCCACCACATTACACACTCCTACATGTAAGCAAACAGCTGTCTCTGCGAGATGAGGAGAAGCCAGCATCCAGGCAGGCCTGTCGAGCCTCAGCCCTGAGAGTCTCCAGAGGAGGGACCCTTGCTGAAAGCCTGAGGAGCTACAAGGTTGGATTGCCGGCCTTACTGTTTGGAAGAAGAGCCTGCTGTGTCTTCAAGAGGACTGGACCCCTGAGTGTACGATCACTCAGTTGACGGGGTAGGGATTTAGGCGAATATCTCAAACATCTGTCTTAGCCTTAAGTGTCACAGTGACTAGCCACAGCTGTGTGTACTGGCTTGCATTGAGCAGGAGCAGCACTTAGCTGCATGCCTGCGTGACCCTGCCATTGCAGGAGAGAAGAGGAGCTGCCACTTCTGCCACTCCATACCCTGTGAACCCCAAGGAAATCCAGAGCACCATGTGTGCTCTGTGCTCCACAGCTGGACCCACTCCAAGACGGTCCCACCCATTCCTTTGAGCCAAACAAAGAGGAAGCCACCACACTGTGCAGATGCACCTCTTCCCTGGGGTCATCCTCACTGGCCCTGCAGGTTGCTCCTGTGAGGGCTGACCCCATCCAGGGACCAGCCCTACCGGCCCTGCTGGGTGAACCCCACAGGACTTCCCTGGCATCTGGAGGGAGCCGCCTGAGTCCTGTGAAGGGAGCCTGCTTACCAGCTAGTCTACGTTCTGCCCCCTCTCCACTGCTGCAGGAGGGAAAAGGTTACCCCCACCGTCGCCATCCAGGGACCAGCCCAGGAGCCAGCCCTGGCGACAGCAGCCTGCTGCAGCTTAGCACCTAACCTTGCTTCAAACAAAGGACACAGTGTACCTTCTACATGCTTTCCATTCACTAAAATTCAGTTCAAAGCACCCAGGCCTAGCAGCATAACATTTCCAGTTCAAGCCTCTGATGCACTGTAATACTCTCTGTATATAGCTAAGGAGCTTGTCCTGGTGGACAAGTGGCAGAATTGCACCCTTTATTATATTAATAGAAATTAATTCTGTAAATATTCCAATTGGGTCCAAGTTGTAAATACTAAACCACTTATGGGATGTATTTCACAACTGTGCACTAGAATATGCATTATTGATAATTTTAATAATTAATAAAATTACTTATATAATTCATATTTCTTATTCATACATTAATAACCTCTTCATCACACATGTGCTGAGTACAAGGGCAGAATGACTAGCACCAGAACAAGGGGACACAGTCTCAAGCTGCGCCAGGGGAGGTTTAGACTCGAGGTGAGGAGGAAGTTCTTCACCGAGCGAGTCATTCACCATTGGAACGGGTTGCCCAGGGAGGTGGTTGAGTCATCGACCCTGGAGGTGTTCAAAGGGAGATTGGACGTGGCACTTGGTGCCATGGTCTAGTCATGGGGTCTGTGTTGATAGGTTGGACTCGATGATCCTCGAGGTCCTTTCCAACCTAAGTGATACTGTGATACTGTGATACTGATGCAGGCCGAGATGCCATTGACCCTTTAAAATAGCAATAATGACCATTTTTGTTTAGGCAAAGATAGCAAAAATTAACATTTTGTTGAATGATGGGATAGGATTTCTAACATTTTCCCCCTTGCCATCACTAGCTCTGAACAAAACTGGTTGTACACCTAAACTTTTTAATTCAATTTAGCAATCTGTTACAATAGCAATTAGTTCAAAAGCAGCAGCTAGCAAATGCCAGTTCCTTAGGAGCAATAAAACATTGTTTATTGGTTACTACTACAGAGTATGACAATGTTCACAGGGATTTTACAGTATGTCTGACATATTTACACTTTCATATAAAGAATCAACACTGAAAGAAAACTTTGACAAAGGACGGCAGTATGGTTTTGTGATTGTTTGTTTGTTTAGGGGTAGGGTTTGTTTTGGTTTGTTTTGCTGGTTTGTTTAAACTCTCTATTATATCCTAGAAAAGGAAATAAAACCATTGTTACATAGACGATGTCCGATAAGTTTTCAGTTATGAACTAGCTTAGATGTACTTTTCCATGTATATTTTCATTAAATTTTAGTTATGTATCCCACCAGAATGAAAGTAAGAGCTAGTTACTTTACTTTGTTTAAAAAGTTTAGCATAATTACTATTATCTTTATTTCAATGTCCCAGTTGGAGGCCAGGCAGATCCTCTCCTGCCCCCTGAGAGGGGCAAAAGAAAGACATTCACAAATGGATTGCAGAAGTGATGGAAAGTTTAAATGAAAAAGCAATTAGTTTTTTACAGAAGTTGCAAGCATAGTGACAAAAGAATCCCCAATAGCACACCCAAAACCTCCCAACACTTCCCTTTTTCCCACCTGAGGGTATACCCAAAATCCCCAGCGTTCTTTCCTCTGCACCCCCCACCCCACCCCACCCCGGGCTAGTCTCCCTCTTCTCCTCCTGGCATTAGGCCTAGACAGGCCTGTGAGGCCTTGAGATAACTCCCCCACCATTACCTGATAGGGAGCATCTCTCACGAGAACAAAGAGGGAAGAGAGAGGGAGACTCTGCAGATAGATTTATAGGTTGCAAGATATTATGGGTATGAAATACACTGTTTCCTATGTCCACCTACTGGGCTGGACACTCAGGAAACTGGAGGTGTAACTTGTGTGGCAGCAACAGGAAGCACCCAGCCTAAACTGCCACATTCAAAAAGACAGTGACAAGCAAGCTAAATGAAACATAGTGTTCCTTTATTTTTTTTTCCGATTTCACTAAACATATTAAAATTATATCTCTACAGGTCTGATGAAATTGGATTTGATTGATTTTTAAAATTATTTATTTTTTTAAATCCTGGGGCTTTTTATCTCCTCAAAATTTTAAAATTTGAAGCAGTTTGTTCTCTTTGTACATAGACAATTTAAAATGTCTACCACAAGTCCTGTCAAACTCAAAACATTCAACAGAAAGTGGAGTGGCTGGAAAGCAGCCAGGTAGAAAGGGACCTGGAGGTACTGGTTTACAGCTGGCTGAACATGAGCCAGCAGTGTGCCCAGGTGGCCAAGAAGGCCAATGGCATCCTGGCCTGCATCAGGTATAGTGTGGCCAGCAGGAGCAGGGAGGTCATTATTGATATTTTAAAGTCTCTGTGGAGACTTTTGGGTTATTCAGTGCTTAGTAGTTATTCGACAGCTTGTGAAGTGACAAATCAGGACTGACATGATATCTTTATCACTGAAAAGTAAGAAACAAAAGAAATATTGAAAGAAAAGTGATCTGAGACTGAGATGTCCTAGGCGGGAGGGAGCTGAAATAGAGCAGTCTTAGATGAATCCCCCCTAAAGGTACAAGGAGATTTAGCATTACATTGGCACATAGCTGTCCCAGGGAGAGCAGTGGGCTTTGAAAGCAGAATTAGGAAAGAGACTGACAGTTCAAATGCAAGTCAAGTTAGGGCATGAGTCACTGTTGCTGGCCTTCTCATAACAGTGTGAAGATGCTCTGTATTCAAAATCCAAGGCTATCACTATATCCTTTTAGTACTTTTAACATGAAATTAAAAAACAGTCTAACAGATAGACAAAATGATTAATAGACATATGTATGTTTCTTCTTGGAGCAAGTATTTGTTTTGAGTCATGAAAGCCCACCTCCTAGAAGGAGCTACAAAGTATCATATAGCTAAAGACACACTGTGATATGTTCTGAAGCAGAAACAAAACTAGACAGTATTCTAGGACATTAATCAAGGTGTTTATAGTTTCCATTTCAAAATGGTTGAAAGAATAGTAAATACTGGACAATGAAATTGTTTCTGCAGCTTACTGAAACTCATGTTTTAACACATATGTAAAAATCTTTAACATTACAGGATCAGTACAGTAATCTGTTTTGGTTAGCAAAGGAGAAGGAAGTGTAAGATATAGTCTCATGCAACAGTGAATTTGAAAAGAAAGATTACACTGATATTACAGAAAATACTTCATATCTATATGGGATATCTCAGGTTTTTGTCAAAATCATGCCAATATCTTTGGAGATAAGCTAAAATTACATCTCCATGTTGTAGTACTCTTTGAAACATTTCAATGTATGTTTGTTATTTAAGGTTGCTCATATGTTCACTCAGAGTTATGCAATTAGAATATTAGTTTATATTTTTAAAATTTACTTTATAATGTAATATTGTTTATCATCATTTCATGAATAAAACTATGAGAAGATAAGTAAAAATACTTTTCATTTTTGTGAAATTCAACTTTTGAGATTAACATTATATCTTTTATTTGGAATTAGTACTATTTCCTTGCCTGTGGATCTGATAGTCTTTTTTTTTTTTTTTTTTTTTTTTTTTTTTAAACACAAATGTGTAGATTTTAACCAAATGGTTTTGGCTACAAATAAAAATTGCTCAGCTTCGTGGTCATTGTGGTGGGTTGAGAGAGAAGGCCTAGCTTTCTCTCCCCCACAAAGGGAAAATAAAACCCCACATCTAACTCAGCCGAAGAAGTGGAAGGGATGCTGTATTTTACAAGCAATGTGGAAAATGCAAGATATGTACACAATATACAGTATTTACAATATATATACAGAAATAAACAGGGAAGCAAAAAAACAAGAATACAAGAACGAAATTCCCTCCTCCGGACAGAGGAGGGTTCCCCCCCTGTACCTCTTTCTCTCCCCCTACCTCCCTTTTTTCCCAAAGAGGTTTAGAAAGAGAGAAAAAAAGGCTGTTATTAAGAAAGCAGAATCTTAGTAGGCCTCATGCGAATTAGTTGCTTATCTGTTCAAGGTCGCTCTGGCAAGGACCCCAGAAGCAGGCAAGCTGGAAGGGAGAAGGAAAGGAGAGAACTGAGAAAAAACTCCAGCTGCACTAAAGCTTAAAACTGCATTCTACCAATCTACCAATGAAATTCATTTAGAATATCAACGTTTTCATTGTCTTCACCAAAACATTCAGCCAGAGTGTCCCAGCACTGTCCCTTTCTTAAAGGCACAGCCTCAAACGGTCACAGTCATGTATAATGCAGTTTAATACAAAGTGCAAGCTCAGTAGCATCTACAATCTACTGAAAGTCTTCCTAACGAATCAGGTCAAATTAACAGTTGATGTTTTGCATACTGACATCAGTGAAATCACATTAAAGATTAATTTGGCCCACTGCTTAAAATTCAGTCTTGAACCTCTAGGGTTACTTAATTTACATTATGAATAACTCATCCTGTATTGAATTTACTTTTGAGTATGTATGCATTTTTTGAAGTCTGATTCAAAGTTCATGTATGTATAAATAGATGGATTGATAATTTTTTAAAAGGACAAATTGTATTAATATTAATAATAAACACTGTGAAACAATCTCAGTCTCAAATGGCCTGTTATTGCTTTTCTGGACATTCTATAAAGGCAGGACTTGTTGCACATACATCAGTAATGTGAAGAACATGACAGAAGAGGTTCTGTTTAAGATAAGAGACTCTAAATTGAATTCTAAGATGGTTGCCTATGAGAGGAGAGCAGTAGCTATCATCTGCGTTGGTATTAGCCTTACCTCTGAAAGCACCATTATATCTAAGCTGTGTTCTTATGGTCTAATACCGTGAATTACTAGATGCATGAAAAACTGACTGAATTGTTGTGAGTTAAGTGGAAAAATTAATAGTTCAGCCTCTACATGAAGGTAATATAATTGGAGTTCCTCAGGAATATTTGGGCTTATCCTGACTAATGTTTTATGCATGACCTGGTAAAATTTGGAAACTGTCAACAAGCTTGCAAATGGCACAGTACAAGACGATACAGGTGGTACATTCATGGGCAGGGCCACCATTCAAAGGTGGAAGAATGGACCAACAGATACCTTTTAAATTCAACTAAGACAAGTTCTCCACCTAGAATGGACTGAATTTTAACAGTTGCTGGACTGGACACCAACTAACTTGGGAGCAGTTTAGCTGAAAAATGCCTGGTTGTCCCAGTAAGTAACACATTACTTGTGAGTGAACAGCAATGAATGCTAACAGCACCTTGGGTCATATTAAAAGGAATATTGGAGCATGGATTTAAAAAGGGCAGGTCCTGCCTGACCACCCTGATCTCCTTCTATGATCAGGTGACCCACATGGTGGATGTAGGGAAGACTGTTGATGTAGTCTACCTGGACTTCAACAAGGCCTTTGACACTGTCCCCCCCAGCAAACTCCTGGCCAAGCTATCAGCCCGTGGCTTGGATGGGAGCACACTGCATTGGGTTAGGAACTGGCTGGAGGGCCGAGCCCAGAGAGTGGTGGTGAATGGTGCCACATCCAGCTAGTGGCCAGTCAGTAGTGGTGTGCCCCAAGGATCAGTGCTGGGCCCTGTGCTCTTTAACATCTTTATTGATGATCTGGATGAGGGCATTGAGTCCATCATCAGTAAATTTGCGGGCGACACCAAGCTGGGGGCAGGTGTTGATCTGCTGGAGGGTAGAGAGGCTCTGCAGAGGGACCTCAACAGGCTGGACAGATGGGCAGAGTCCAACGGCATGAGATTTAACACATCCAAGTGCCAGGTTCTGCACATTGGCCACAACAACCCCATGCAGTGCTACAGGCTGGGGTCAGAGTGGCTGGAGAGCTCCGAAACAGAGAAGGACCTAGGGGTAATGGTCGATGGTAGGCTGGACATGAGCCTGCAGTGTGCCTAGGCAGCCAAGAGGGCCAATGGCATCCTGGCCTGCATCAGGAACAGTATGGCCAGCAGGAGCAGAGAGGTCATTCTGCCCCTGTACACTGCACTGGTTAGGCCGCACCTCGAGTACTGTGTCCAGTTCTGGGCCCCTCAGTTTAGGAAGGATGTTGACTTGCTGGAACGAGTCCAGAGAAGGGCAACAAAGTTGGTGAGGGGTTTGGAACACAAGCCCTATGAGGAGAGCCTGAGGGAGCTGGGGCTGCTTAGCCTGGAGAAGAGGAGACTCAGAGGTAACCTTATTGCTGTCTACAACTACCTGAAGGGAGGTTGTAGACAGGTAGATGTTGGTCTCTTCTCCCAGGCAACCAGTACCAGAACAAGGGGACACAGTCTCAAGCCGCGCCAGGGGAGGTTTAGGCTGGAAGTTAGGAGGAAGTTCTAGACAGAGAGAGTGATTGCCCATTGGAATGGACTGCCCGTGGAGGTGGTGGAGTCACCATCATTGGAGATGTTCAGGAAGAGACTTGATAGGTTGCTTGATTGCGTGGTTTAATTGATTAGGTGGTGTTGGATGATAGGTGTGACCATTTTAGGCTGTGCCTTTAAGAAAGGGACAGTGCTGGAACACTCTGGCTGAGTACTTTGAAAACATGCAGATATTCTAAACAAATTCCATTGGTAGATTGGTCAAATGTAACTAAGTTTTAGTTCAGTTTGAGTTTGTCTCTGTTCCAGTCAGTTCTGCCTTTTCAGCCTGTCTGCTTCTGAGCACCTAGCTGGAGTTGACCTTTGATAACAGGTAAGAACTAATCCCTGCATACGCTTTGAGGCCTAAACAAAATATAATCCTTATTCATTACATTTTCTCTCTCTCTAGCCCTTTTTGGGAAAAAAGGGAAGTAGGGGGAAAGAGGGGATACAGAGGGGGAACCCCCCTGTGTCTGGAGGAGGGGATTTTGTTCTGTATTACTTTCTTTGCTGTGTATTTCTGTATATATTGTAAATACTGTATATATTGTGTATATACAACCTGCATTTCATCTGGCTTGTGAATACAGCTCTACCCTTTGCTTCTCCGACTGAATCAGCTGTGGTTTCTTTCTTTGTGGGGGAGGGAGAACTGAACCTTCTCTCACCACCACATTTTTATTTTGGCGGTCCCAACGTGCAGCCTGTGAAAAATTAGCTTGATTTATTGCTTGCTCGAGTTGGAGTAGCAAGCATGAAAGTGTTTTGGATTTTAGAGCTTCTAGTCTTTTCAATATGTTCTGTATTGATCTACAAGTATTGTTTAGGTTTGCTTCTTGATCAAATAGGGAAATATTTAGTGCATAAATTATATTTATGGTTTAAATATAAGTTTCAGCTTCTCTATGACCGCTGCCTGCGATTCTTTCAGCTTAATAGATACGGAAATATAACATCTAGAACTCTGCTGATTAAGCTAAGGGAGTTTAAGATTCCAGTAGGTGAAAGAGTAATTTTAAGTGATGGCTGGGATCCAAAGTTGATTTTTTTGATGTGTCTAATCCTGCTGCTGGTGATAATTAATGTGTGCTTGTTAGTAGCTCTGCATCATGAGAAAAAGGTATCTAAGGCCTGTTTCATTATTAAGCGTAGATCAAAGAGAAGGAAGCATAGCTCTGGCTCTATTCCAGAGACTTCTAGTGATGAGGAGAGTGGAGAATCTGTATCAGTTAAAGATAAAGCTAAAAAGTCTATTGGAAAGGCTGCTTTGAACGGTGCTGTTGGTGAGTCTAGCAATCAGCCAGGGGCAGCAGCAGCTCCCAACATGGTGGCTCCCCCGTCTTCAGCAGCCATTATCGAGGCAAAGCCATTTCCTCCTTCTTTCTCAGCAGGACCAGAAGCACTCTCCAAAGAAGCTGATCTGTCTCAAAACCTGTTATCTTCTGTTAAGGCAGCTGTAAATTCAAACACAGCTCCAATTAAGCAAGTAGCAGTTTTAAAGACAAGAAGTGGAAAGGCCAAAGCTGATACAGGAGCTGATGGGGGAGAACAGCAAGATACTGATGCTGGTGAGGGAATTTCTGCTAGGAAAAATCCTGCTGAGGAGGAAGAGAAGGTTTGTCTTAAAGATCTAGCAGAGTTATCGAGATCAACACAGGATGGAGATGCAGCTAGGACAGCAGCTAGTAGTGGTGCTTCTCAGTTTAAAGAGATCCTTGTGACAGTGACAGAAAGGTTATTTGGACAACAAGTTGAGGAAGATGTGATAGATGGGGAAGAAGATGACCTTCATGGATGTTCTTCACCTCGTGAAGAGGTTCAAAACATCTGTAAGGATTACATCAGAGCAGATAAGGAGGCAGTTCTAGCTTGGCTAGGTAGATGTTATGATACAGGTGCTCCAGCTTTAATGGTTGGAGACAAGTCAGCCACTCAGCTAGGAACTCTTTGGAAGGATGATGGAATAGATAGACATCTAGGCAAGACTCTCGGTAAGGGTAATCTGTGGATACACCTTTTAAAGGCAGTTTTCATGAGATACCCTTCCCTAGATGATCTTCCATGGAATCCTAAGCCCTGGACTACCATAGATGAGGGAATTAAGCGTCTGAGAGAATTTGCTGTTAGAGAGATACTCTATGGTGAATATGAAACTCTGAATCCTGATGAAATTCCTGTAGGAACTGGTCTTGCTAAAAAGCTCATCAAACTTGCTCCTTCTAATTATGCAAACATTCTGGCAAGCAGAATTGTGGCAAGAAATTATGGTGGAGCTCCTCCTACGGTTGGCCAATTCACTGATCAAATGAGACAATTGGAGGATAGCATGACACGTGTTTCTTTGGTTTCAGCCATTGAAACTCTGTCTGGAAAAACTGAGAATTGCATGAAAGAGCTGAAGGATGAATTTAAAAACAGATGGATACAGGTTTCATCTGTGAGGAACAGATGTCCTCCAAGGAGGTCATTCCAAAACAGATCAAACCAAAACAGACCACAGAGGATAACTCTGCATGATCAGTTTGGTGAGAACATGAACAGATGGGATGGTCAACCAACTTCTAATCTTTTCTGGAGACTGAGGGAACTGCAAAGTGGCAGAACCCGAGGTAGCAATACCAGAAGGGTAGTTGTTACTTCCACAGTTTCCCAGAGTAACTCTCATAGCTCCAACAGTGGCTCCAGTTCTAACACTTCACAGTGTGCTCATTGCACGTGTGGGCATGTTCCCCATAACTAGGGGTGCCCTGCCTCCCGCCAGGGGGTGGAGAGGGATAATAGAGATAACAGAATCTATTGGGATGTGTACATCCAATGGCCTGGCACTTCACAATTTCGGAAGTACAGGGCCGTAGTTGACACAGGAGCTCAGT
Organism: Melanerpes formicivorus; assembly: GCF_026170545.1. Lineage (NCBI taxonomy): Eukaryota > Metazoa > Chordata > Aves > Piciformes > Picidae > Melanerpes > Melanerpes formicivorus. The sequence continues at coordinate 46,306,880 of NW_027142353.1, read as the reverse complement.
GCACCATAATGCCATCAAATTACCAGGGATCAGAATCTGTAACTATTCTGGGAGTCACTGGTGGATCTCAAGAGTTAAGTAAGGTGGAGGTTAATATAAGTTTACCTGGAGAAGTGGAAAGCAGGGTTGACCACTGCAGGATTCGAGCCCATGACCTCAACACTCACAGTCTCATGCACTACCAACTGAGCTATTCCACATTCCGTATTAAATGTATTGGGTTGAGAGAGAAGGTCTAGCTCTCCATCCCCCACAACAGAAAGAAAACACAGCCATTTCAGTCGGAGAAAGCAAAGGAATGCTATGTTTACAAGCAATATATGGAATGCAGATTGTATATACACAATATACACAGTATTTATAATATATATACAGAAATATACAGAAAAGAAAAATACAGGAACAAAATTCCCTCCTCCGGACAGAGGAGAGTTCCCCCCCTGTGCCCCCCTCTCTCCCCCTACATCCCTTTTTTCCCAGAAAGTGTTAGAGAGAGAAAAGGCAGTTATTAAGGAAAAAAAGCTCTTATTAGGCCTCCAAGCACATGCAGGATTAATGCTTATCTGTTATCCAGGTCAGAACTCCAGCACACAAGCTGGAAAGGGAGAACAGAGAGGAACTGAACAAGGTTCCAACTGCACTAAAACTTAAAGCTGCACTCTACCAATCTACCGATGAAATTCGTTTAGACCTATCTTTGTTTCCAAAATACTCAGAGTCCCAGCACTGTCCCTTTCTTAAAGGCACAGCTTCAAACGGTCACAGTGTCCTTAACAAAATTTAATAGAGTGGCACACTGAAAGCAAGCACACTAATGTTTTGCCAGAGGAAACAGTATATGCAAAACCTAAATATTTTATTGTCAAATCTCTGTACTAGCGTTCCAGTTGAATTATTATTTGTATATCAATAATGCCTACAATCCCAAGGAAAGCTAAAGGTGGTATTGCCATAAATATTACACAAATCCTTTGCAAGACATATTATAATCCTTCCAGTTTAAGGAGAGCAATCGAGTGAGGGTAGCATAGCATTGTTCTTTTCTCAATGAAAGTACTGGTGAAGAAATTGCATTATTTCTTTAAGGGTTTTGAATTTAGCTCTCTTGAGTTCTAGTTGTACATAAAGTCTATCACCTGTCTATAAAGTCTTTCAATTGTTTTGCTGGTCTTCTTAGCTGATCTAGGACTTCTGATACATAATTTCATTGTTTTTGCTTCTTGCTAGCCCTCAGGTTTACCAGCTGTTAGCTCTGAAATAGTATATCTCTGAGAGGATAATGTGCAAACCCATGCTTGAAGTGATCATATTTCTTTTATCAAATAGCTTAAAAAATCAGGTTTTGCATAGCTAGTAGTTTTTGGCTTGCATAGACCTTCTATCATATCTATAACAATTTTCAAATTAAATGCAAATTATGATGGCTATTTGGCCTTAGGTATGTTTAACTAGCAGGAGGAGTTTGAAGAAATAAAACATTAACTGTGTGGTATAAGAGTTAAAAAATGTTAGTTGCCCACAGTGGGTCAAAGAGATGAATAGGTGGCCATATACTTAATCTTTTCTTTTCACTGATAGCCAGAACATTGGAAACCTCCTGCCTGATAATGAGGCCAAATGAAAACCTAAGAGTGAGGAGACCAAAGCTAAAGATGACAGCAGATAGAAAGTGGATCTAAAACCAGCTGTACATCTCTGGAAGAGATTTGATGCAATTGTGTAAGATATCTGGATTAGTCTGGAAGTTCTCTTTTAAATAGAGCAAGACACTGAATCAGCTCAGTATTACTGACTGATTGGATCATCACAGCTTCCATGATCCTGTCCTCTCACCCCACTTCTGACTATTCAGTGCTGTCCTCAATTATCCCAGTAAAAAGAGGATAAAACCTGGGTCATCTTCCCAAACAGCCAATGTCAGTCACATAACCGAAAATGCAAGCAGAATCATAGAATCATTAATGTTGTAAAAGGCCTTCAAGATCATCGAGTCCAGTCGTAACCCAACTACCATGATCACTAAACCATGTCCTGTAGTGTCACATCTACAGACTTCTTGAACACCTCCAGGGACTGCACCACCTCCCTGGGCAGCCTGTTCAAATGTCTTGCCACTCTCTGTGGTGGCTAGGAATTTCCCACTACATTAAATAGGCAGCTCAGTTGGAAAGTAAATGGAAGCAGTATTTACAAACAAAACTACACTCTACAATGGAATGCAAAGAATCTGCACAAAAAATACAGAATTTACAATATTATACAGGTATTTACAATCAGAAACCAGCACAGAAATCCCCCTGGATCCCCTCTGGTATTCCCAGAGAAAGCAGGGAAGCTTCTCCATTCCCCCTACACCCCCCCTGCTTTCTGCCTCTAATAGAAGAAAGAAAATGAGCCATTAGAAAGAATGTTAGTCTTACCTGCAAGGTCAGCTAGCAGCAATTAAATCCTCCCTAGCTGAGCAGAACAGCCAAGCAGCTAGAGAAGAAGGAAAGGAGTGAAGTGGAATGTGTAAGATTGTTAGGGTGCATTTCACACATTCTGGCCAATGAAATTCGTTTAGAATAATCTTTCATTTTGCTTTTTACACCCAATTGTGAATTTTTCTACTTGTCTACTTGAAATCTGCACCTAACTTTCAAAGGCATAGCCTAAAACTGCCACATTCCAGCCCTTCTAAACAATTTCATTGGCTGTTAATATTACCCATCTAATCTAAAACAATATCTACAATTTGTAAGTAAAGTTCACAATCCATTCTGGCTGTCCTCAGATGTAGATGATTCAGAAGTCCGAAAACACAGGAAACAAGAAAAACAGAAAACAGTTTGTCTCTCTGCAGATGAAGCAAAGAAAAGGAACAAAGACTCTCAGTTGACTCAGGGGTCTCAGGGCTCTTAGGATTCATGCACCATAGTTTCCTCATGGATTCTTCCTTTGGAAGCGGTGTTGTATGTGTACAACACTCTGAATTTAAACTCTTTCAGCTAAAGTTAGATTTGCTTGTGGAATACACTGAATTTCACCAGTCTCTTGCATTACCCAGTGAGTGTGACCAGGACCTGCAGCAAAAACCACCCCTTGGACAGGACACCTGACAAAGAAAATACCCAAACTGTTCTGCCCAACAGATCTTTTTCTCTAACAACAGGAACTCTATCAACTTCTACTTTGCATAGCAAATCTGAGTGTGCAGGTCCAGTCTGACTCACTGAACCCTGACTATTGACCAACCAGGTTGCTTGTGCCAGATGTTTCTCCCAGTTTTTCAAAGATCCACTCCCCATGGCTTTCAGAGTGATCTTCAGCAAACCATTGTACTGTTCAAACTTTCCTGCAGCTGATGCATAGTAGGGAATGTGGGATATTCACTCAATGCCGTGCTCTTTGGCCCAGAACTTCACAAGATTGCTTCTGAAACGAGTTCTGTTGTCTGACTCAAAGCTCTGGTGTTCCATGACTGGAACATGTCTTTGTAAGGGATTTAATAAAAAAAAAAAAATAATTGGTTCCATGGTTTACTCCATGGTCTAGTCATGAGGTCTGTGGTGACAGGTTGGACTTGAAAATCTTTGAGGTCTCTTCCAACCTTGGTGATTCTGTGATATAATAACAATAACAGGCAGGGTTCACAAGGGCAGGGAACAAGGATGGATGGGAAAGCACAATATAGTGACTGGTCCAGATGCACCTTGCATTCTTGGCATTGACTTTCTGCAGGGAGAATGCTTCAAGGACCCTAGCGGGCACAAGTGGGCACTTGGGGTGGCAGCTGTAGAGACTGCTGGCAAAGAACAGCTGTCTATCACACCCGAGCTGTCAGATTAGAATTAGAATAAACTCATGCTTTTTTATTAGAATAAACCAAACCAGGTTGGAAGAGACCTTCAAGATCATCGCGTCCAACCCATCAATCAATCCAACCCACCCAAACAGCTAACCCATGGCACCAAGCACCCCATCAAGTCTCCTTCTAGAACACCTTCAATGACGGCGACTCCACCAACTCCCTGGGCAACCCATTCCATAGCGCAATCACTCTTTCTGTATAGAACTTCTTCCTAACATCCAACCTGAACCTCCCCTGGTGCAGCCTGAGACTGTGTCCTCTTGTTCTGGTACTGGGTGCCTGGGAGAAGAGACCATCATCAGCCTGTCTACAACCTCCCTTCAGGTAGTTGTAGAGAGTGATAAGGTCACCCCTGAGTCTCCTCTTTTCCAGGCTGAGCAACCGCAGCTCCCTCAGCCTCTCCTCATAGGGCTTGTGTTCCAAACCCCTCACCAACTTTGTTGCTCTTCTCTGGACTCGTTCCAGCAAGTCAACATCCTTCCTAAACTGAGGGGCCCAGAACTGGACACAGTACTCAAGGTGCGGCCTAACCAGTGCAGTGCACAGGGGCAGAATGACCTCCCTGCTCCTGCTGGCCACACTGTTCCTCATGCAGGCCAGGATGCCATTGGCCCTCTTGGCTGCCTTGGCACACCGCAGGCTCGTGTTCAGCCTACCATCAACCAGCACCCCCAGGTCCCTCTCTGCCTGGCTGCTCTCCAGCCACTCTGACCCCAGCCTGTAGCACTGCATGGGGTTGTTGTGGCCAATGTGCAGAACCCGGCACTTGGATGTGTTAAATCTCATGCCGTTGGATTCTGCCCATCTGTCCAGCCTGTCGAGGTCCCTCTGCAGAGCCTCTCTACCCTCCAGCAGATCAACTCTTGCCCCCAGCTTGGTGTCGTCAGCAAATTTACTGATGATGGACTCAATGCCCTCATTCAGATCATCAATAAAGATGTTAAAGAGCATGGGGCCCAGCACTGATCCTTGGGGCACACCACTAGTGACTGGCTGCCAGCTGGATGTGGCACCATTCACCACCACTCTCTGGGCTCGGCCCTCCAGCCAGTTCCTAACCCAATGCAGTGTGCTCCCGTCCAAGCCATGGGCTGACAGCTTGGCCAGCAGTTTGCTATGGGGGACGGTGTCAAAGGCCTTGCTGAGGTCCAGGTAGACTACATCAACAGGCCTCCCCACATCCACCAGGTGGGTCACCTGATCATAGAAGGAGATCAGGGTGGTCAGGCAGGACCTGCCCTTCCTAAATCCATGCTGGCTGAGCCTGATCCCTTGTCCATCCTCTAAGTGCTGTGTTATTGCACTCAGGATGACCTGTTCCATGATCTTGCCTGGCACTGAGGTCAGGCTGACAGGGCTGTAATTCCCTGGCTCATCCAACCGGCCCTTCTTATGGATGGGCACCACGTTGGCCAGCTTCCAGTCCTCTGGGACCTCGCCAGTGAGCCAGGACTGCTGGAAAATTATGGAGAGTGGCTTGGCCAGCTCATCTGCCAGCTCTCTCAGCACCCTAGGATGAATCCCATCTGGTCCCATGGACTTGTGGGGATCCAAGCTGCTAAGGAGAGTTCCAAACACCTCCTCATGGAACATAGGGAAACTGTGCATCTCCCTGGCTCCTTCTGCCAGCTCTGCAGGCCAGCTGTCAGGAAGATGATCTGCCCTTCTAGTAAAAATTGAGGCAAAGAAGGTGTTAAGTATCTCTGCCTTTTCCTCATCCTTTGTTACAATGTTCCCCTCCGTATCCACCAAGGAGTGGAGGTTGTCCTTCCCCTTCCTCTTACTATTAATGTATTTATAGAAGGACTTTTTGTTGTCCTTCACAGTAGAGGCTAGATTAAGCTCCAAGTGTGCTTTTGCCTCCCTAATTCTCTTCCTACATGACCTAGCAACATCCTTAAACATTCTGTGGGTTGCCTCCCCTCTCTTCCAAAGTGATACACCCTCTTTTTTTCCCTCAGTTCCATTAAAAGTTCATGAACCATCCAGGCTGGCCGTCTGCCCCGGTGGCTCATCTTCCGGCACATTGGCACAGCCTGTCCCTGAGCCTTCAACAATTCTTCATTGAAGTAGGTCCAGCTCTCCTGGACCCCTTTGTTTTTAAGGGCTTTATCCCAAGGAACCCTCTGAATTAGTTCCTTGAGTAACCCGAAGTCTGCCCTCCGGAAGTCCAGAGTGGAGGTCTTCTTGCCGCCCCTCTTGGCTTGACCAAAAACCAAGAATTCAATTATCTCGTGGTCACTGGACCCCAAACACCCTCCAACCACCACATCACCCACCAGCCATTCCCTGTTGGTGAAGAGGAGGTCAAGCATAGCCTTGCCCCTTGTAGGCTCTCGCAACACCTGGGATAAGAAGCTGTCCTCCATGCATTCTAAGAACCTTCTAGACTGTCTCCTCTCTGCCGTGTTGAGTTCCCAGCAGATGTCAGGCAGGTTGAAGTCGCCCATGAGAACAAGGTCCGGAGATCTTGAGACAGCCTTAAGCTGCCTATAGAATGCTTCGACAACATCTTCCTCCTGGTTGGGTGGTCTACAACAGACTCCAACCAGGGTGTCTGCCCTGCTGGTCTTCCCTCTAATTCTTATCCACAAGCACTCAACCCAATCATCCCTAATCTCCATCTCAATGGCATCTAGTGCCTTTCTGATGTAAAGGGCCACCCCTCCACCCCTTCTTCCTTGCCTGTCTCTCCTGAAGAGCTTGTAACCGTCAATTGCAGCACTCCAGTCATGTGAGTTGTCCCACTACATCTCTGTGATGGCAACTACATCATAATTTTCCTGCTGCATCAAGGCTTCCAGCTCCTCCTGTTTGTTACCCATGCTTCATGCATTAGTGTACATGCACTTCAGCTGGGCTGCTGGTTTCATTCCTGACTCTAGCTTGTCGCCCCCAGACTCTTGTCTGAGAGGGCTATTTTCAGCCCCTTCCCCCTTTGAAACTAGTTTAAAGCCCTGTCGATGAGACCCGCCAATTCCCTACCCAGGATCTTTTTATCTTTGGGGGACAGTCCGTTCTCATATACAGTGATCTTTCCCCTTCTCTGGGACAGATGTACTCTATCTGTTGCCAGCTGGCCTGGTGCAGTAGAAAGTTTCCCAATATCAAAAAAAACAAAATTCTTTTGACTGCACCAGCCTCTAAGCCACTTGTTAACTATAGCTGCTGACCTGTTCCTTACTGTATTCCCTCCTGCAGTTAAGGGTATTGATGAAAAAATTATTTGTGCCCCTGACCCCTCAACCAGGTCTCCCAGGGCCCTGAAGTCATCTTTGATGGCCCTGGGAGTTCTGGTTGCAACATCATCATTCCCTAACTGCATAACTAGTAAAGGGTAGTAGTCAGAGGGCTGCACCAGTCTAGGCAGCCTACTGGTAACATCATTAACTTGGGCTCCTGGAAGACAACAGAGTTCCCTATGAGATGGGTCAGGCCAACATATAGGGCCCTCCATTCCCCTCAGAAGGGAATCACCAATAACAATTACCCTCCTCTTTTTTTTGAGGGAACAGGTCCTGATGCCAGCAGAAGACTGTTTGACCTTAGGCTGCTTTGCCTTAGGCTGTTTAACCTTAGGCTGTTTAGCCTTAGGGAGAACCCCAGATGGTGTGTCCTCCGGCATCAGGACCACCTCACCCTCAATTTCCAGTGCTCCATATCTGTTTTCTAAGAGCAGCGGGTTAGGTGAGGGGAGGCAAGGAGGTTTAACTTTGCGTCTTTTGAGAGTAACCTGCGTCCATTCACCTCTGCTTTTTAAATAACCAGCCTCTGCTGGGGGAGCCTGCAGAGCCTGCTTACTCCGATTCACCTCTTTCCTCTTCTGATTCACCTCTTTCCTCCTTTGGTCCATCTCCTTCCTCCTCTGGTTCATCTCTTTCCTACATTTCCTTACATTTCTAAGGCTAGCAAACTTATCCCTCAGTCTGGCCACCATATTAAGCAGATAGGCAACCTGCTCACACCTTATGCAAGAGTTGCCCCCACTACCCTGTGTCTCAAGTGCCAGGCTCCAGCATTCTCTACAGCCAGATACCTGGACAGTTACCTGCTTCTGTTCTACCTCGGTCTGGGTCGACACTGATTTTTTTAGGGACATTTTGCTGCGAGTTACAACCATGGCTGTCCCTAGCCACAGCACCTACTACCAATTTAAAAAAAAAAGAAAAAAAAAAAAGGTCAGCGCGTGAGCGTACAAGAGAATACGGGCTGCCCGACGAAGAGAGCCCCCTGAGCCGCAGCAGAGCCTTTTAAATTCAGCCGCTCCCGCCGCTGGGATCACGAGTCTGACCACGTGAAAGAGTGGCTGCTCCTTCCCCGCGGCAAAACTCGGCAGCGATGGCAATTCCCGCAGCCCGAAAAGGAGAGCAGCGGCTGGTCCCCGGCAGTTGCTGGTCTGGGTGCTGTCTCGAGGAAGCTGCCTGACGAAGAGAGCCCCCTGAGCTGCAGCAGAGCCTTTTAAATTCAGCCGCTCCCGCCGCTGGGATCACGAGTTGACACCTCTGTAGTGGACAGCCATAAGCAGCAGGATTTGAAGTTACCCATTGCCTCTCACATAGTACATCGCAGGCAATACAGGACCAACAGAGACTCTCTGTACCCCATACACCAACTGATTCAATGACTGGAGAGCCAGAAGATGATCACCAAGGCTCACTTACCCTTCCACAGCCTGATATGGCCAGTGCAGAAGGCAAATGGGGAATGGAGATTGACTGTGGACTACTGTGCCCTGAATGAAGTGACTCCTCTGATAAGCGCTGCTGTGCCGGACATGCTGGAGCTCCAGTATGAGCTGGAATCAAAGGTGACCAAGTGGTATGCCACAATTGACATTGGTAATGCTTTCTTCTCCATTCCCATTGCAGAAGAATGCAAGCCACAGTTTGCTTTCACCTGGAGGGAGGTACAGTACCATTATGTCTACTGCACTCACAGGTGGAATTACTCCATTCAGTGTACAGAAATTGACTGTCAGAAGCCAGTCTCCATTCTGATTTCGTACAGGCCACATTGAACTGTTGAAAGGTGAATGAGTTTTGCTGATGACATTCTGACGAATCAGATTCTGAATGGGTAACAAAGAGTCATGGTTGGTTCAGTATTGTCTGTGATGCAGAGCTTGAGAAGCAACTGGCAACTTTATATCCTCTATCTCATATTGCCCCACAACTGCAGATTCATCAGACAGCTCAGGTCTAATGGACAGCCTCAATTTTTGTCCATCAGTTTCTACAGATGCTACTCCAAAAGCCCCTTTGTAACCTTTAGGGTCTTTGAAACGCCCTTCTCTCAGAAAATCAGTTCCCAAAATACAAGGTGCATCAGGTCCTGTCACAACAGTATGTTTCTTCCGCTGTTTACCAGTTAAACTTATATCAACTTGTATCTTAGTTAACTCTTGAGATCCACCAGTGACTCCCAGAATAGGTATAGGCTATGATCCCTGATAATTTCATGGTATTATGGTACTCTGAGCTCCTGTGTCAGCCAAGGCCCTGTACTTCTGAAATTGTGAAGTGCCAGGCCACTGAATGTACACATCCCAATAGATTCTGTAATCTCCATTATCCCTCTCTTCACCCTGGCGGGAGGCAGGGCACCCCTAATTATGGGGAATATTTCCACATGTGCAGTTAGCACAGCATTTAGTGTCAGAGTTGGAATCACTGTTGGAGCTATTAGTGTTGTTTTGGGAAACTGAGGAAGTAACAGGCACTCTTCTAGTATTACTGCCTCAGGTTCTGCCACTCTGCAGTTCCCTTTGTCTCCTGAAAAGATCAGAAGTCGGTTGACAGTCCCATCTGTTCATGTTCTCACCAAACTGATCACACAGAGTTATCCAAGTAATCCCACAGGATTGCCTCTGTGGTCTGTTTTGGTTTGACCTGTTTTGGAATGTCCTCCTTGGAGGACATCTGTTTCTAACAGCTGAAACTTGCATCCATCTGGAAGAGGAAGAATTGGAATTATCTCCCTGCTGGCTCATGTTTAGGCAGCTGTCAATCAGCACCCCCAGGTCCCTCTCTGTTTGGGAGCTCTCCAGCAACTCTGACCCCAGCCTGTAGCTCTGCAACGGGGTGCCGTGGCCAAAGTGCATCATCCGGCACTTGGACTTGTTAAATGCCATGCCATTGGATTCTGCCCATCTGTCCAGTTGGTCAAGGTCCCTCTGCAGAGCTCTTCTACCTTCCAGCTGACTAACATCTGCCCCTAACTTGGTGTCATCTGCAAATTTGCTGATGACTGACTTAATCCCCTCATCCAGATCATCAATGAAGGTGTTAAAGAGGATGGGGCTCAGTACTAATCCCTGGGGGATGCCACTGGTGGCTGGCCGCCAGCTGGATGTGTCTCTGGACTCGGCCCTCCAGCCAGTTCCTAACCCAGCACAGGGTGTTGCAGTCCAAGCCACAAGTGACATCTTAGCCAGCAGTTTGCTGTGGGGGATGGTATCAAAGGCCTTGCTGAAGTCTAAGTAGACCACATCCACAGGCCTTCCCACATCCACCGGATGGGTCACCTGATCATAGAAGGAGATCAGGTTGGAGAGGCAGGACCTGCCCCTTCTAAATCCATGCTGGCTGGACCTGAGCCCTTGGCCATCCTTCAGGTGTGCAGTTATTGCCACCAGGATTATCTGCTCCATCATTTTCCCTGGCACTGAGGTCAGGATGGCTGGCCTGTAGTTTCTGGCTTCCTCCATCTGACCCTTCTTGTGGATGCGGACCACATTGGCCAGTTTCCAGTCATCTGGGACCTCACCGGTGAGCCAGGACTGGAGGAAAATGATGGAGAGAGACTTGGCCAGCTCATCTGCCAACTCTCTAGGATGGATCCCACCCCTAGGATGGATCCCATCCAGTCCCATGGACTTGTGAGTGTCCAAGTGGCTCAACCGGTCCTGAACTAATTCCTCATGGATTTCTGGGGCATTACAATGCTATCTGACCCCATCACCCAGGTCGGGAGGCCACTTGTCCTGAACTCCTCCTGCCTTGTTGTTAAAAATTGAAGCAAAGAAGGTGTTCAGGACCTCAGCCTTTTCCTCATCTTCAGTCCCAATGTTCCCCTTCAGGTCCAATAAGGAGTGCAAGGTCTTCTTGCTCTTCTTTTTTGTGTTGATGTATTTGTGAAAATGCTTTTTGTTATCTTTCAAAAAGATGGCCAGTTTAAGTTCCAACTGGGCCTTTGCCTCTCTAATTTTTTTCCTACATAATCTAACAACTTCCTCAAACACATCAGGTGAAGTCTCCCCCTCCTTCCAAAGGTGATACAGCCTCTTTTTTTCCCCTTAGATCCTCCAGGAGCTGCTTGCTCATCCAGGCTGGTTGCCTTCCCCACCGGCTCATCATTCGGCACATGGGAACTGCCAGTTCCTGTGCCTTCAAGAGCCCCTCTTTGAAGTAGGTCCAAAAATCCTGGACCCCTCGGTTCTTGAGGGTTGATACCCAGGGAATTTTACAAATAAGTTTCTTAAACAGGCTGAAGTTTGCCCTCTGGAAGTCCAAGGTGAAGGTTCTGTTGGTGCTCCTCCCTATCTCCCTGCATATTGAAAACTTCACTATCTTGTGGTCACTGCACCCTAGGCAGCCTCCCACAATCACATCTCCCACCAGCCCTTCTCTATTGGAGAACATCAGGTCAAGCAGAACCTGACCTCTCGTAGGCTCACTCAACAGCTGCATCAGGAAGCAGTCCTCCATTTGCTCCAGGAATCTTTTGGACTGCCTCCTCTCTGCTGAATTAAGTTTCCAGCAGATATCTGGCAGGTTGAAGTCACCCACAAGGATGAGATCTGATGACCTTGAGACAGCCTCCAGTTGCTTGTAGAATAATTTGTCAGCCTCCTCATCCTGGTTGGGTGGTCTATAACAGACTCCAACCAGGATGTCAGATTGCCCTCTGATTTTGACCCATAGGCTCTCAGTCCCTTCTTTCTCCACTTTCATAGTAATGGTGTACTGTCCTTTTGCACCTAACCATGTGGTGAATCAAATCCCCTGTGTTTACTACTTTATCCAAGTGGTAATTCAGTGCAATTACCATACATGCATTGCTTCTCAGAGTGTTCAATCATTATGTGGTTATCTAGAGCATGTCTTTATCAAATAAGTTGCCATTTCCATTGCTCTGTGAATAGTTATATTCCATGAGTTAATTATGTGTCAATCTAAATGCACAGATTTTGACTACATTTGACATAGCCCTAAATTAATAAATTCATTATGGCATATGCAGAGTCTATGCTGAGGTGAGATGATCTTAGCATATGCATAACCCCCATTCAAAGCTTAACACTTTTGGGCCATTTCTGAATAGTTAATGCTTTCATATCTGTACTGGAATTTTATACTTGATGTGCACTCAGCAGGTTTTGGAAGAAGCATTTTGAATATGGAGCTATGAAACTGCAATACAGAAGCGAAAAGGGTGGAAAGGGACTGGAGGCTGGTGTCTGCATCTTTATGGATGTCAGAGCCAGTCTAATACTTTTAGAAAATTGTGGCTCTTCAACTTGCTCACCAGGCCTTTCGCTTACTTAAAGATTCTTGCTATAGAATTAGATGTGTTTTGTATTACAGTTTAAGATGAAGTCTTAAAGCAATACATAGAATGAGATGTTTTCTTAGACAGGATGATATGCAATAGTGTGAACAGAAGAGTAGCAGTGAGTTATGGATATAGTCTGTTAACATGACAGTTTATATTGTAAACTAAGTATTTATCAATGGTGTGTGAGACTGAATATTACTTGAGTCTGTCCTGCAGTGAACCAAGGAAATCTTTCATAGCAAAGCTAATAGCACAGCAACTATGCATGTGTGTGTCTGAAATTTTGTTTATGTTGACTATTCCTTAGAACAGAAGGCATCTTGATATCTCTATGAATTGTTCAAAACATAATCTGCATCTTACTATCTGTGAGAAAACATATAAACTGGGACACAAGCTCTGCAGAGTGTCTGAGAGCCTCTGAAGAGGCTGCCCAGAGGACCACATCTCTTCTACAGCCAAAGCCTCAGCACCCTTTCTCTACAGACCCAACAGCTCCTGCAGCACCTTTCCTCCACAGACTCAAACTGTCTTGGGGGGGTGAGGGGTGTGGTAATATAATTCCTTTCCTCTTCTCTCTCTCTTCTCTCTCTCCCTCTCTATTTTCTCCCTCTCCCATATTTATTTCCACTTTATTTATTTAATAAATAGTCTAGCTGTTGATATTTTGGCCTCGTTTGTGCCTCTAATTTCACAACATGGGAATATTCAAAAGAACTTGAGTCTCTTTCCCTCTCCAGACTGAGACACGAGGTGAGAAGAAAGTTCTTCACAGAGAGAGTTGTTATGTCTTGGAATGAGCTGCCCAGGGAAGTGGTGGAGTCACTGTCCCTGGAGGTGCTCAAGTGGGGATTGGACGTGGCACTTGGTGCCATGGTTTAGTAGTCATGAGGTCTTGTGTGAAAGGTTGGACTTGATGATCTTGGTTCGAGAGCCGATTGGAACCAGTGCTTTGAGACCGCTCCGCTTGAATTGTGAGATTTCTGCTTGGCTTTTCGCTTTCCTTTCGGGGTTTTGCAGGTCGGGCAGACTCCTGGTTGGCAGGGGTGTCTGGCAGGATTGCAGTCCCGTGAGCCTGCGGGGGGAATGGGAGCGTGACGTCAGCCACTGGAGGTTTAAAGCCCTCCCAGGCTGTGCGCGTGGCGTCATTTTGGTTTGAGAGCTAGCCTGTCAGCTGCTTGCATTAACAAAAAAAAAAAAAAAAAATTTCAACCAAACGTTGAACCATGGCTGTCACTCAGATGAAGCCTAGAAAAACTTCATCTACCCAGACAGATTTGCTTCATCAGCAGGCTGGAGTCCAGGCTCCCAGATGCAGAGAGTGCTTCAGCCTGGCACTTGGAATAGAGGGGGAAGGAGAGAACACCTGTGTGAGGTGTGACCAGGTGAACTTTCTCCTCAGTCTGGTCGTGGAGCTGAAGGATGAAGTGGCCAAACTGAAGGAGGAGGTGTCTAGGCACAGGTCAATAAGGGAAAGTGAAAGGGGGTTAGATTTGTGGGAGAAGGCTCTGCAGATCTCCCCTGCTGAGGAAAGGGTCCCTGAAAACAGGGAGGGATGGATACAGGTCCCTGCCAGGGGTGGAAGAGAAATCCATCCCGGCCCTCTCCTCCTCTTCCGCTGCCCTTGCATAATAAGTATGAGGCCCTGCAGGCTGAGGGCAGTGGGGAGGAGAGGGCCGAGGAGCAGCCATCTGGAGAGGAGCCTAAGGCCAAGGGGTCCCCACCAACTATAATGACCAACTCCACAAAAAAAAGGAGAAGGGTTATAGTTGTTGGGGACTCTCTCCTGGGGGGTACTGAGGGACCCATATGCCGTCCTGGCCCATCCCACAGGGAGGTCTGCTCCCTACCTGGGGGGCAGGTTAGGGACATCACAAGGAGACTCCCAAAGTTAATCCAGCACTCTGACTATTACTCTCTGCTGGTAACACAAGCTGGGAGTGACGAAATTGACAAGAAGGGCACCAGGGAGATTAAAAAGGAATTCAAGGCCCTTGGACAATTGATTGATGGGGCAGGAGCTCAAGTGGTGTTCTGCTCAGTTCCCTCAGTGGCAAGGGTGTACACTGAGAGGAACGGGAGAACCCATAACATCAACATCTGGCTCAGGGGATGGTGCCAGCAGCAGAACTTTGGTTTCTTCGAGCATTTCTTCGAGATGAGGGAGAAGAGGAGGAGGGGTGGTTCTGTATATTAGGGAGTCACTTTCTGCCACAGAACTTGAGGTGGAGAATGAAGGCATTGAGAGCCTGTGGGTTAAAACCAGAGGGCAGCCTAACAAATCTGACATCCTGGTTGGAGTCTGTTACAGACCACCCAACCAGGATGAGGAGGCTGACAAATTATTCTACAAGCAACTGGAGGCTGTCTCAAGATCATCGGATCTTGTCCTTGTAGGTGACTTCAACCTGCCAGATATCTGCTGGGAACTTAATTCAGCAGAGATGAGACAGTCCAGAAGATTCCTAGAGTGCATGGAGGACAGCTTCCTGATGCAGCTGTTAAGTAAGCCTACCAGGGGTCAGGCTCTGCTTGACCTGATGTTCTCCAATAGAGACGCTGATCGTGGGAGGCTGCCTAGGGTGCAGTGACCACGAGATAGTGAAGTTTTCAATATGCAGGGAGATAGGGAGGAGCACCAACAGAACCTTCACCTTGGACTTCCGGAGGGCAAACTTCACCCTGTTTAAGAAACTTAAGTTCCTTGGGTATCAACCCTCAAGAACCGAGGGGTCCAGGATTTTTGGACCTACTTCAAGCAGGAGCTCTTGAAGGCACAGGAACTGGCAGTTCCCATGTGCCGAAAGATGAGCCGGTGGGGAAGGTGACCAGCCTGGATGAGCAAGCAGCTCCTGGAGGATCCAGGAGGATCCTCCATAATCCTGGAGGATTATGGGAAGAAGAAGAGTAGGGAAGGTGTGGGCCCCCTCAGAAAGGAAACTGGTGACATGGTCACAAGTGATGAGGAAAAGGCTGAGGTACTTAATAACTTCCTTACCTCAGTCTTCACTGCAAGGGCCTCTAGCCACACTCCTGATGTTATGGAAGACAATGCCAGGGACGGGGAGGAAGAACTGCCCACTGTAAGTGCAGATCAGGTTCATGATCATCTGAAGAACCTGAAAGTGTTCAAGTCCATGGGACCCGACGGGATACACCCATGGGTACTGAGAGAACTGGCAGATGAGGTTGCTAAACCCCTCTCTATTATATTTCAAAAGTCATGGCAATCTGGGGAAGTCCCCACAGACTGGAAAAGGGGAAACATTGCCCCCATCTTCAAAAAGGGTAAGAAGGAGGAACCAGGGAACTCCAGGCCAGTCAGTCTCACCTCTGTGCCTGGAAAGATCATGGAGCAGATCCTCCTGGAGTCACTACTTGCTCAAAAGAATAGTGAAGAGGTGATTTGGAACAGTCAGCATGCCTTTGCCAAGGGCAAATCCTGCCTGACCAACCTGGTTGCCTTCTATGAGCAGGTGACAAAATTAATAGATGAGGGGCGAGCAACTGATGTCATTTACCTGGACCTGAGCAAAGCCTTCGACACTGTCCCGCACCACATCCTGGTCTCCAAACTGGTGACACATGGGTTTGATGGGTGGACCACTAGATGGATAAGGAACTGGCTTGATGGCCACACTCAAAGAGTGGCTGTCAATGGCTCCATGTCCCAGTGGAAGCCAGTGACAAGCGGAGTCCCTCAGGGATCAGTCCTGGGACCTGTCTTGTTCAACATCTTTGTGGGTGACATGGACAGTGGCATTGAGTGCACCCTCAGCAAGTTTGCTGGTGACACCAAGCTGTGTGGTGCAGCAGACACGCTGGAGGGAAGGGAGGCCATCCAGAGGGACCTTGACAGGCTGGAGAGGTGGGCACAAGCCAACCTCATGAAGTTCAATAAGAGCAAGTGCAGGGTCCTGCATCTGGGTCGAGGCAATCCCAGGCACAAATACAGGCTGGGCAGTGACTGGCTGGAAAGTAGCACTGAGGAGAGAGACTTGGGGGTGCTGGTGGACAAAAAGCTCAACATGAGCTCTCAATGTGCACTTGCAGCCCGCAAAGCCAATCAGATCCTGGGCTGCATCAGGAGAAGTGTGGCTAGCAGGTCGAGGGAGGTGATTCTCCCCCTCTACTCAGCTCTGGTGAGACCCCACCTGGAGTACTGTGTCCAGTTCTGGAGCCCCTATTATAAGAGGGATGTGGAGGTGCTGGAGCGTGTCCAGAGAAGGGCCACGAGGATGATCAGAGGGCTGGAGCACCTCTCCTATGAGAACAGAATGAAGGAGTTGGGGCTGTTCAGTCTGCAGAAGAGAAGGCTCCGAGGTGACCTAATTGTGGCCTTCCAGTATCTGAAGGGGGCCGACAGGAAGGCTGGGGAAGGACTTCTCAGGATCTCAGGTAGTGATAGGACTAGGGGGAATGGAATGAAGCTGGAGGTGGGGAGATTCAAGCTGGATGTGAGGAGGAGGTTCTTCACCATGAGAGTGGTGAAACCCTGGAATGTGTTGTCCAGGGAGGTGGTCGAGGCCCCGTCCCTGGGGGTGTTTAAGAGCAGGTTGGATGAGGCTCTGTCCAGCCTGATCTAGTGTGGGGTGTCCCTGCCCATGGCAGGGGGGTTGGAACTAGATGATCCTTGTGGTCCCTTCCAACTCTGAATGAAACTATGAAACTATGAAACTAAGGGGAAAAAAGAGGCTGTATCACCTTTGGAAGGCGGGGAAGGCTTCTCGAGGTATGTTTAAGGAAGCTGTTAGTTTATGTAGGAATAAAATTAGAGAGGCAACGGCCCAGTTGGAACTTAAGCTGGTGTTACAGTTTGAGCTGGGTGCCCCCCTGCAATGTTTGCTTCCTGTATCCAGAAGTCCAGCCCAGAGGGGTGGACACAGGAAATTATGTAGTGTTTCCTACCACAATCCTTTGCACCACTGTAAGATGCAGTGCGGAGTCTAGCACGCTCTCTTTTCTTCCTCCTCCATCAGCAGGTAACTGGGGGAGATGTCTCCTGGCTTTGGGCCTGGCTAGGCCCAAGGCCATGGGGGGATGGGCAGTCTCAGATCTGGCCAGCTGAGACTAGCCTAGCAGTGGGAGGGGGAAGAATGAGCCCTGGGGGTCTTGGGTGTACCCTCAGGTGGGGATGGGATCTCTCTGGGTCTGCTTTGGGATTTTTCTTTGTCACTGTGATTTTGGCTTTCTGTAAAAGTTCACTGCTTTCTATTTAAACTTTCCATCACTTTTGCAATCCGTTTGTCTGCGTGTTTATTGTTGCCAGGGGTGGGGAAGGGGGGCTGCCTCAACTGAGCACAGCTGGCCACCTCTCTGAAAGACAATAAAAAGCATTTTTATAAATACATTAACACTAAAAATAAGGGCAAGAAGAACCTGCACTCCTTATTGGACCTGGAGGGGAACATTGGGACTGAAGATGAGGAAAAGGCTGAGGTCCTGAACACCTTCTTTGCTTTAATTTTTAACAGCAAGGCAGGAGGAGTTCAGGATAAGTGGCCTCCTGACCTGGGTGATGGGGTCAGATAGCATTGTAATGCCCCAGAAATCCATGAGGAATTAGTTCGGGACCAGTTGAGCCACTTGGACACTCACAAGTCCATGGGACTGGATGGGATCCATCCTAGGGTGCTGAGAGAGCTGGCAGGTGAGCTGGCCAAGCCGCTCTCCATCATTTTCCTCCAGTCCTGGCTCACCGGTGAGGTCCCAGATGACTGGAAACTGGCCAATGTGGTCCCCATCCACAAGAAAGTTCGGATGGAGGAAGCCAGAAACTACGGGCCAGCCATCCTGACCTCAGTGCCAGGGAAAATGATGGAGCAGATAATCCTGGTGGCAATAACTGCACACCTGAAGGATGGCCAAGGGCTCAGGTCCAGCCAGCATGGATTTAGAAGGGGCAGGTCCTGCCTCTCCAACCTGATCTCCTTCTATGATCAGGTGACCCATCCGGTGGATGTGGGAAGGCCTGTGGATGTGGTCTACTTAGACTTCAGCAAGGCCTTTGATACCATCCCCCACAGCAAACTGCTGGCTAAGATGTCACTTGTGGCTTGGACCGCAACACCTGTGCTGGGTTAGGAACTGGCTGGAGGGCCAAGCCCAGAGAGTGGTGGTGAATGGTGCCACATCCAGCTGGCAGCCAGTCACCAGTGGCATCCCCCAGGGATCAGTACTGAGCCCCATCCTCTTTAATATCTTCACTGATGATCTGGATGAGGGGATTAAGTCAGTCATCAGCAAATTTGCAGATGACACCAAGTTAGGGGCAGATGTTAGTCAGCTGGAAGGTAGAAGAGCTCTGCAGAGGGACCTTGACCGACTGGACAGATGGGCAGAATCCAGTGGCATGGCATTTAACAAGTCCAAGTGCCGGGTGATGCACTTTGGCCACGGCACCCCGTTGCAGAGCTACAGGCTGGGGTCAGAGTTGCTGGAGAGCTCCCAAACAGAGAGGGACCTGGGGGTGCTGATTGACAGACACCTAAACATGAGCCAGCAGTCTACCCATGTGGCCAAGAAGGCCAATGGCATCCTGGCCTGCATCAAGAACAGTGTGGCCAGCAGGAGCAGGGAAGTCATTGTGCCCCTGTACTCTGCATTGGTTAGGCCACACCTTGAGTACTGTGTCCAGTTCTGGGCTCCTCAGTTTAAGAAGGACATCAAGACACTTGAACGTGTCCAGAGAAGGGCAACAAGGCTGGTGAGAGGCCTTGAGCACAAGCCCTATGAGGAGAGGCTGAGGAAGCTGGGGTTGTTTAGCCTGGAGAAGAGGAGGCTCAGGGATGACCTCATTACCCTCTACAACTACCTGAAAGGTGGTTGTAGCCAGGAAGGGGTTGGTCTCTTCTCTCTAGCAACCAGCACCAGAACCAGGGGACACAATCTCAAGCTGCGCCAGAGGAAGTTTAGGCTTGAGGTGAGGAGAAAGTTCTTCACTGAGAGAGTTATTTGTCATTGGAATGGGCTGCCCAGGGAGATGGTGGAGTCGCCATCCCTGGAGTTGTTCAAGAGGGGATTGGACGTGGCACTTTGTGCCATGGTCTAGTCATGAGTTCTGTGGTGACAGGTTGGACTTGATGATCTTTGAGTTCTCTTCCGACCTTACTGATACTGTCATACTGATACTGTGATACTGTGATCTTCAAGGTCTCTTCCTACCTTGTTGATTCTATGATTGTATGAAGCTACCATCTATGAAAGATACAACGTTTCTGAAGAGATTTTTGACAGCAAGTCAATGACTCTTGAGGAAGGATAGTTACTAGAACAAACCTATAAATCATAGATTCACAGTTTGAGATAATGTCCTCTTGTTCTGGTACTAATTTTCTGGGAGAAGGGACCAACCTCCACCTGTCTACAACCTCCTTTTCGGTAGTTGTAGAGGGCAATAAGGTCTCCCCTGAGCCTCCTCTTCTCCAGGCTAAAATACCACTTTATTTTATCACCTAAGCATATAACTTGCACTGTTCCTGATAGTTGTTTTTACTAATAACGCAGAAGTTATTCATATGGAAATCTTGTAACACGTGCTGCAATCTTGAAAAACATGTAACTTTAAAACAGCTACCAACAACTCAGGAAGGGCATGGCCATGATCCTGGAACCTCAACTAAAAAAATTTGTCTCAATGGGTATTTAAGATCTAGGCATTTTAATTCATGAAATGATCAGAAAATGGACAGACAGAACATGCACTTCTTTGAAATAAAAATAATACCTCTTTCTTTGTTTGGTGGTTAAGCTCCTGAGTGCCCCAAAAGATAGCTGAATAGGCTGGAACTTTATTTTTTTAAATTGTTTGTCATTCTCAACTAAAAGCAATCTTCAAAAGCACCCCAAGTATTCACATATCCAACTAGTGGACACAGGAGTACTCTCAAGGCCCTTAGACCTGAGAGTACTATGAACACTACTCTGTGTGTCTTCTTCACTGAAACAGGACTGTTAACTAATCTGTGGAATAATCAGGTCTAACTGTACTATGCTGTCATGAGTCTTACCTTCCTAATACTATATGTTAGTGGTACAGTTCAATATGAATGACAGCCTAAGTTGATAGTCACGTTTGTTTAAATATCATCTACCTAACAGCTAAGTGGGAAAAAAAAAAAAAAAAAAGAAGCAAGCATATCAAATCCAATATCCAGTGAACTATAAATTAGGTAAGAACTGCAGGTGATACAACAGTCAGGCAGGACAGAAGGTAGAAAATGACACACCTGATAGAACCATCATAATAGGTCTCATTGATATATGTCATTAATTGTTTTTGCCTGTTTTTCTCCTATCTGACCTATGTGCTTTCCTTTTTGAAGGAACTCTTGTTGTGTTTCTCCTGCATCTGCTTGTGTATTCAGTGTTGACAGTTCCTCTCTTTTTTTTTGTCAGTTGTTTTCTGCCTCAGTCAGAGAAAGCTTTTAAGTCAAATAGCCATCTGGCAACTTCACTGCTCTTCAAACTTCTCTGAAAGGGAATTCATTTAGCAGGTGCACAGTAAGCCACTGGCAAGTTATTGAAAAATTAAAATAAGAGGTCATCCTATATTGACAAGAGCACCCTTCTACATTACATGCCTTATAAAATAAAAAGAAATGACAGTCAGGGGACACAGTCTCAGAAGAAAGACATGTATTTTAACAAAGTTGCCCCTACTGTGCTGACTTCTGGGAAAGCATTTCCCGTGGCAGGTGTAAAACGTTGCTTGTTTCTCTCTAAGGAGCAGGTAGCAAAGAGACAATGTATCTCAGATGATGAGTTCACTCCCCTCTTATCTAGTCCTTTTCATTTCTGTTTCAGTTCTGTTGTACTTGCTGAACTCATTTATTCCTTGACTCGCTGAAAGATATATGCTTGCTAGAGGGGATGTTTATACTGCTGGGGTTGACAACATGTATGATTTACCTAGCACATACATTGCAAAAGCCTGATGAGAAAAGCTGGGTTTTGCAGCTACAGCCTGTTTATTGAAAGAAGGGATGGACAGAGGTCATTTCAAGGCATTTGGCACATCAGCACATGGCAGTGCATAGTAAAGACATTTCTATAGTGTCCAGTATTTTAAATTTGCTTTCATATGCCCCCTGATTTGATACTATGCTAGAACACAATCCTCTGTAAAGTTAAATGTTAGAACTTTCAGTGGTCCTTTTTTGGGAGGAAGCATTGATATGTTATTTAACATTATTTTATTTATTATTTATTTACATGATATATATTATATATATTATAATTTATTTAAGATTAATGTAAGTCACCAATTATATACAAAAGTATACATGAATACAGAAGGGTATCAGACACAAACACATGTATCAAGCAGTTATAATGGACTTACATGTTAGTTAATTTTTATTGGTAATTAATATAGTTAGAAAGAAAATGTTGCAATTTATTGTAAACTAGTAAAAAAATGTGTAGTTTTATTTTAAAAAGGATAATAATAACTTCTGCTTTAGACACTTTCATAATGGGATCAGTAGAGCTGAAACTACTTGTTTATATGGGACTGTGGTACAAATGTTGATTTTATAGTGTGACTTCCCCAAGAATTCTCAGTACCCTGTTTTGGAAAACCCAGTTTTGGTAATATTTGTAAAGTGTGTATTCTCTCAGAGAAAGTGTGTCTGCCCCAAGAAGCCCACTATTGAAGAAAAAGTTGAGAAACTTGCAGGTGTGTGTTCTCTCAGGGAAGCAGAGTGACCCTTCCCTAAGAAACACAGGGTTTTTATCCTGTAACCGAAAATTTGAGGAACAAAAGCTGAAAAGTTTTTGCAACTGTGGGTTCTCTCAGGGAAATAGTGTGTTTTTCCCTTGAGAAGCCCAGGTTTGTTGTTTTTCTTGTGTGTGACCTCTCCTGAAAAATCTATTGTGTATTTTTCCAGGAGAAGAGTATTTTGGAGAAGTCCTTTAAAAAGTGTACATTTTTCCAGGGATGATTTTGTTGGAACAAACAGCAGTTTTGGTCTGACTTCTCCATGAAACTTAGTTTCCTATTAAGAAATGCTTTGTGAAACAAGAGATGGCCCAGAGAGAGAGGCTTTTTAACCTTTTAGAAGCTCACGGTGCCCGCCCATCTGTACAGGTACTTGACTGGGCCTGTGAAAATTGGAATAATTTCCAGAGTGTGGCTGATAGAATAGTGGCCCTGCAGAAAGATGCAAGAGCAAAAGCCAGAAAAGGCAAAGCTTTTGTTTGTGTGAGTTTAGGTGCCTGTTTAGCCTCTTCAGCGAATGAAAAAGAGGTATGGCATGAGCAAGAGAATAAAACTATTTCCTCTTTGCAGGACTTAGTTTCGTCACTACAAGTCCATGTTCCCACTTTGAAAGACATAGTGGCAGATCTTAAAATTCAATTGGAAAAGGAGAGGAGGCAAAATTCACATTTGGACTCAAAACAGGCTGTGAATTACCTGGAATCTACCCCTATGTACCCTCGGGCAGAATTGACAACAGCTACAGAAGCTACTGTGCATGTCAGACCTCTCACTAAAACTGAAATTTTATATGAGGATGGGGAAACTACCCCCACTATCACAACTAAAGACATGCCTTCCTCCTACATTGTGCTAGCCAAAATTCGTAAAGAATTTGCATGTTCTACTGGGGAATCTGAGGTGGAATATGTCTGGCGAGTTTCAAAAACTGGAGGTGATCAGATTATGTTAACAGAAGCTGAAGCCATGGGCTATTTGGGTAATAATGTTTTTCTAACTATGAAAAACAGAAGTGGACCCTGGAGCCTTACCCTGCGAGCTGCCTATTGAGCAGGGGGTTTTGATCCAAAGGAGAGAGGGGAACCTGTGGTTCTGCAGGGAGAGATGAATCAGATAATGGAGAATGTGCATTCCTGCAAATGATATATGAAAGAGAACTAAAACATCATTTTGAATCCCCCCCCACCTCTCCTGGTGGATGCAAACAGAATGACTCCTTTGATCAGGGGTCTCCCTGACTCCCTTAAAATAAGAGGTATCCAGCTCCAAAAATAAATAGCTGATACCCCACTTTCTTCCAGGATGCAAGCTGCTCTAAGGGAAAATTCAACACCTGGAGAGAGCCAGCCTGACTTGAAGCCATGGACATGGGAAGAAGTGGGAAGGGAGCTATTAGATTATGCCAGGTAGTATAGTATACCTGAGGAAATTAAAAAAAACTCAAACTAGAGGCTTGAGACATGTGAAAATGATTCACCCACCAAGCGCCCAGGGCCAGTTGTGCCGTGTTCCTAGTAGGCACGTGGCTAGGGCAGGCAACACTTGAATACCTAGCAATATTGGTGGCGGGTGGGTCAGAAGAAAGGTATTCCAAAAGAACTGATTGATGGGGTATCTACAAGGCAATTAGAAATCATTGTGAAATGCTGGGCTGAACCTAAAGAGAAAGCTGAGGTCACTGCTTCCCTCTTGGTGGGACCATTTGGTGAGGGGAGGTGTATGCCCCCCAGGGGTACTAAGGGCTTCACTCCTCAATGGTGAGTGGGGGGTGAAGCATGATTCAGGAGATCACAAAAAAAATTGTACTTGGTTTGGGAAAAAGCTTTTGTTTGTGTTTAGCTTGGCTTTGAGAGAATCTGAAACAGTCAACGGTACTTACAGGCCCATTCAAAGTAATTAAGCCAACTCTTTCAGGGACATCACCTGAGAGGGTGGCTCAGAGAACCTCTGTATAGGGAACCTGGAAATACCAGTTTTGACTGTTTTGAGGTCATGTTTCTTATTTAAGTTCTAATGCTAAAGATTACCTGATGTATTGTCAGAAGGACTTGTCTTGTTACAATATAGAAGACCTCTCAAGTTTTGCATCACAGAAGACATCTTTTCAAGGACTGTGCTTTCCATATCCCCGCAGATGTATTCAGATGTGGAAGGAAACTCTCACTTCAATTCCAAACTGAAGGACTGACAAGGTGGGGGGATATGGGTTTGTTCTGCTGGCTCCCAGGAAGAACAGGGATGCTTTCACCTTGTGTAATTACCTGTTTTAATTGTGTTCTATTTTGTTAGTATTGTTACTCTTTCACCTTGTGTAAGTCCCTGTTGTATACAACTGATTCAACATGTAGTGTCCAATATACAATTTGTATCTAATGATGGTGTACAACAGATTTGTGCCATTAGCCAATCAAAACTTGTGTGTATTGCAAAAATGTTTTAAAACTCCTCTCCTCTCCTCTCCTCTCCTCTCCTCTCCTCTCCTCTCCTCTCCTCTCCTCTCCTCTCCTCTCCTCTCCTCTCCTCTCCTCTCCTCTCCTCTCCTCTCCTCTCCTCTCCTCTCCTCTCCTCTCCTCTCCTCTCCTCTCCTCTCCTCTCCTCTCCTCTCCTCTCCTCTCCTCTCCTCTCCTCTCCTCTCCTCTCCTCTCCTCTCCTCTCCTCTCCTCTCCTCTCCTCTCCTCTCCTCTCCTCTCCTCTCCTCTCCTCTCCTCTCCTCTCCTCTCCTCTCCTCTCCTCTCCTCTCCTCTCCTCTCCTCTCCTCTCCTCTCCTCTCCTCTCCTCTCCTCTCCTCTCCTCTCCTCTCCTCTCCTCTCCTCTCCTCTCCTCTCCTCTCCTCTCCTCTCCTCTCCTCTCCTCTCCTCTCCTCTTTCAATGACGGGGTGGTGTGAGAAACTAAAGGTTGTCTCTCCTGATGTGACTCAACAAAGATAAAATCACCTTTCCTGATTGCCCAGACAATAGCTGATGTGTATTGGGCAGAGCCACTGGAACAATGCATAAGACAAAGATAATCTCCACCCATCAAGTACCCTGGAAAGGGAGGATGGTGAGACAATGGATTCACCACCTGGCCCCTGATTTCCTGAGGGACAATACTTGGACACATAGCTAAGGACTAAAAACTGTAGAAAAGACTTGAGCAGCTGCTGGCTCAGTAGAAGAAAAACACAGAACCGAAAACACCGGAGAAGAAAAACACAGAAGGAAAATATGGATGAGGAAAAACACAGGAGAAGGACAATGCCACTGAGAAGGAAAGCACAAGAGAAGGAAAAGCCCAGGAGAATGCTGCTCTGAAGAGAAATGGAGAGCTACAGGCTGGGGTCAGAGTTGCTGGAGAGCTCCCAAACAGAGAGGGACCTAGGGGTACTGGTCGATGGTAGGCTGAACGTGAGCCTGCAGTGTGCCCAGGCAGCCAGGAGGACCAATGGCATCCTGGCCTGCATCAAGAACAGTGTGGCCAGCAGGAGCAGGGAGGTCATTCTGCCCCTCTACACTGCACTGGTTAGGCTGCACCTTGAGTACTGTTCAGTTCTGTGCCACTCAGTTTAGGAAGGATGTTGACTTGCTGGAGTGTGTCCAGAGAATGGCAACAAAGTTGGTGAGGGGCTTGGAACGCAAGCCCTATGAGGAGTGGCTGAGGGAGCTGGGGCTGCTTAGCCTGGAGAGGAGGAGACTCAGGGGTGACCATATTGCTCTCTACAACTACCTGAATATGAGCCAGCAGTGTGCCTAGGTGGCCAGGAGGGCCAATGGCATTCTGGCCTGCATTAGGAATAGTGTGGCCAGCAGGAGCAGGGAGGTCATTGTGCCCCTGTACTCTGCTTTGGTTAGGCCGCACCTTGAGTACTGTGTCCAGTTCTGGGCTCCTCAGTTTAAGAAGGACATTGAAACACTTGAACGTGTCCAGAGAAGGGCAACAAGGCTGGTGAGAGGCCTTGAACACAAGCCCTATGGAGAGAATACTAGGAGAAGAAAAATGAAAGAGACATCACCATGGAGGTCGGCCCTCATGGAGTCATCCTGCATGGCAGGGCAGGGTGACTTTTCCTGGTAGACAGGCTTGGAGATTTCTGATCTGGTCCGATAGCAGGCAGGGCTGGACCCGGTGGGGTCAGCCCTGCAGCAGCAGGCTTCGGGGCTGGTGTGGACGGCACCAGAGAAGAAGCCTGGCTTCATGGGGTGGTGGCTTCCCCTTTGCTTGGCTTGAAGGAGAAGTGGGACCCTCTCAGAGCGGTCCCAACTTTGAAGCACAGGCATGGACTTTGCTCCAGGTTTCCCTGAGATTCACAGGGCATGGAGTGGCAGAAGTGGCAACACCTCTTCCGTGAGGGAGGGGTTACGCAGGCATGCAATTACACGATGATCCTGCTTTCCGATCTGACACAAAGGGTTGTGTCCACTCATCGGTCTGCTTCTTAAGGCTAACACAGACGTGTGGACTTCCAGATTCAGCTAAGTCCCTTCCCCGGCAACTGGACAGACTTTACCCTCAGGAGTCCAGTCCTCTTGAGACATGGTGGGTTCTTCCAACTGGTGAGACTGGCAATACAGTACTGTAGCTTCTCAGGCTTTCAGCATTTGTCCCTCTTCTGGAGATACTCTCAGCCATGGGCCTGGCTGGATGCTGGCTTCTCCTTGTCATGCAGAGGCTGTTAGTTTGCTTGCATATATGAGAGAGAAGACTTAATAGCAATGAGCTCAATGGCAAAGGCTATGGCATGAGCTTTGTCATCTCAAGCAAGGAGAGAGAACAAAGTGAAAGAGGGGGCAACGAGTTTACAGGTTGGGGTAATGTTTATAGGTTTCTTGAGGCTGGATTTGGCCAGTGGGCACTCTCATAAACAACTGGCTTCAGCCTATAGAATGTGTGAGGATAGAATTATGCCCATACTTGGTATTAGCACCAACATTCCATGCAATGGGTGCTTGCAGTGGTCCGTGCTGGTCTGGCCTTGCCTTGGCCTTTGTTTCCCTCTTGAAAGTGGGGAATTTGTCCATGTGCTTGGACAAGTTTCAATATTTGGGCATAATGTGCCTTCACTACACAATTATACATGTAGAAGGCTATCCGAATTTGGTACACAAATGCTTGGACAAGAAAAGTGATGTGGAAAACAATTCAGAAAAAATATTATTCATAGAATAATGCTAAAATAATGATGTTGTGTGGCAGTTTAGGCTGGGTCCCTCCTGTTCCTGCCACATAAGTTGCACCTCTACTGTCCAGAGGGTCCAATTCATTAGATGGACACAGGAAATAGCATATTTCATACTCATAATATCCTGCACCCTATAAATCCAGCTGCAAACTCATTCTCTTCCTCTTTCTTCCGTCTTGTGGGAGATGCTCCCTATTGGGTAACAGTGGGAGACTGTGTTAGTGTTGAGACAAAAAAAACCCCAAACAAACAATAGAAACACACCCTAGCTAATAAGATGTGCATGACATAGTATTGTGGAGATTATTATAAAGAAGAAATATCAAAAATTTGGGAAATAAAATACCTCTCTTTTGGACATGTAAAGTGAATTCATAAATGGACAACTAAAATAAGGTATTTGTCATGAAGCCAGTAGGACCTAATGGAGGTAAAACTCTGATGACAGGTAAAATCTGTGAGTTCTGAAAGTCAAAATGTGAAACTATACATGCAAGCTCTATTACAGAGAAATCTTGAGAAAACAAGATAGTTTCCTGAAGACTCACAAAACAACAGAGAGCAGAAGACTGCCAAAATATATGCACAATAGAGAGATAAGAATGGAGATTCAAGTACAAAAGTCTAGGATAATCATAATGAAATTTGGCTTTTAGAAACTTGCTAAAAGATAGCCATAGTTTCTAATTCAGCATTTCTATCATGAAGATATTGTAGCAGTTTAGGCTGGGTGCCCTCTGCTGTGTTCATATGAGGGATGCTTCCTGTGTGCCAAAGGAGTCCAGCTCAGATAGGTAGACACAGGAAGCCAGGTATTTCATCCCATAATAGCATGATCTCCTATAAAATCTCTGTGGGGGTCCTGGCACTTCCTCTTTTCTTCCCTCACCACCACCCGGTAACTTGTGGGGGATGGGCAATCTCAGATCTGGCCATCTGAGATTAGCATAGCAGTGGAGTGGGGGGAAGAAGGAGACCTGGGGGTTGTGGGTGTACCCCCAGGTGAGGATGGGATATTCCTGGGTTTGATTTGGGATCTCTTTTGTCACTGCACTTCTGGCTCTCTGTAAACATTCACCACTTTTCATTTAAACTTTCCACCACTTCTGCAATCCGTTTGTCTGAGTCTCATTTTTGCCCGTGGTGGGGAGGGGGTCTGCCTCAACCCATCACAAACCATTTAAGAGACTGAAAAGCCAAAAGGGAAAATAAAATGCCCTTTCAACTTCACAGTTTAATGACATTTGATAATAAAAGCCATTCAAAACAGAATTTAAAAAACATATGTAAATAAACTCACCTTCTCTGAGGAACTTGGTCAACAGCATCCCAGCCTGTATCAGGAATAGTGTGGCCAACAGGACCAGCATTGGTGAAGTAACACCTTGAGTACTGTGTTCAGTTTTGGGGCCCTCACTACAAGAAAGAATTTGAAGTACTGGAGCAGGTCCAAAGAAGGGTAACAAAGCTGGTGAAAGGTATGGAGAACAGGTCATCTAAGGAATAGCTGAGGGAACTGGGGTTGTTTCATTTGGAGAAAAGAAGGCTGAGGGGAGACCTTATCATTCACTACACCTACCTGAAAGGAGGTTGTATATAGGGGGTGTTGGTCTCTTCTTCCACATAACAAGAAGTAGGACTAGACAAAATTGTTTCAAGTTGCACTAGGGGAGGTTTGAAATGGATATTAGAAGACACTTCTGTAGGGTTATCATACACAAGAACAGGCTCCCCAGGAAGGTTGTTGAGTCACTGTGGTGAAGGCACATTATGCCCAAATATTGAATCTTGTCCCAGCATGTGGACAAGTTCCCCCTCCTTCAGGAGGAAGACAAAAGCCAAGGCATTAGACAGGCCAGGACGCACCCAGCGCATGCAGTGCTCATGCAAATACCAAGTATGGGCATAATTCTAGCTTCACGCTTTCTATCGGCTGAAGTCAGTTGTTTATGAGAGTGCCAATTGGTCAAACTCAGCTTTGAGGAATCTATAAGTATCACCCCAGTTGGTAAACAAGTTGCCCCCCCCCCCTTTCACTTTGTCTGCGTACTTGCTCGAGAGAACTCTCGAGCCATAGCCTCTGCCATTGAGCTTATTGTTGTTAGCTTCTGTCATACATGCATGCATACTGAAAGCCTCTGCATCATGAGAAGCGACTGTGAGGATCATCTCCAGAGGGAGGACCTTCACTGAGCCCGAGAAGCCAGCATTGCTACAGCCAGTTGTACCGACCGGGAGAGCCCACCATGCCACCAGAGGACTGGACCAACGCCCCAAGGGCAAGATCTGCCCAGTTGCCGGGGAGAAAGGACTTGATCGAGACTGAGTCCGCATATGCCTAGCCCCGCTGTAGTGGGAGAGGAGCTGCCACCTGTGCCACTCTGAGCACTGTGAACCTCAGGGAAGACTAAAGCATTGTTTGTGCCTATACTGCACCGAACCCGGGACCACTCCGAACGTCCTGCTATTCCTTTAAGTTCAGTAGATGGGAATCCGCCATGTAGTGCAGCCGCATTCTCTCACCGAGGCTGTTTGCATCAGCCCCGAGAATTGCCGTAGCTGGGCCAACCCTGTAGCTTTGCCTGTCCTCTGAGCCTAGCAACCGTCTCCCCGCCCTTTTAGGTGAGCCAACTCCGAGGGCCGACCCCAGCCAGGACCGATCCCTATTGTCTGGAGGGAATCGACCAAGTCCTGAAGGGAACCTGCTTCTGAGCTAAGCCCAGGTTCCATTATTCCCTCTCCACTGCTGTGGAGAGAGGAGACAGTAACCCAATGCCGCCGTCCAACGCAACTAGGAACCAGTCCAGTGACAGTAGTCTGCCGGACCTCCACCTTGCAACAAACAACAGCTACAGAGTGTCTTCCACATGCTTTCCATCCACTAGTGCTCTGTTCAAAGTACCCGCGTCTAGCAGAGAAATCGTTAACGCATAGAAAGATTATAATACTGCTGTATATAGCCAGAAGCCACCCGCGTCCTGCTGAATCGCCATCTAGTGGCCAAGCGGCAGAACTGCACCCTTTGTTATACAAGTATAGAAATGGTCTATAGATAGTTTAATTAAGTTCTAATCATAACACTAAGCCACTTATGGAATGTATCTCACGAATGTGCACTACTTAGTGATTCATCAGTTATTAATAATTTGACAATTAATAAAAACACTATTTTCATAATTCATATTTCATATTCATAAATTTAATAACCTCTTCACAACAGTCACCACCTCTGGAGCTGTTGAAAAGATGCATAGATATGGTGCTAAAGGATATGGTTTAGCACCAGACTTGGCAGAATTAAATAATGATTGGACTGGATTTTCTTAGAGGTCTTTTCCAGTTGAAATGATTATATGATTCTACTGGTTTTGACTCTGGGTCACCCAACACAAGAAGGAACTGGACCTGGTGGAAAGGATCTGGAGGAAGAAAACAAAAATGAGCAGAGCGCTGAAGCACCTGGCCTATGAAGACAGGCTGAGATATTTGATGTTGTTCAGCCTAGAGAAGAGAAGGCTCTGGGGATACCTTATAGCAATGGCCTCCAAGAAGGCTGAGGAGGAATTGTCTACAAGGGCATGTAGCAATAGTACAATGGGTAGTGGTTTTAAACTAGAAGAGGATAGATTTAGATTGGACATTAGGAAGAAGTTCCTTACTATGAGGGTGGTGGAACACTGAAATAGGCTGCCCAAGAGTATGGTGGAGGTCCCATCCCTGCAGATATTCAAGGTCAGGCTTGATAGGGCTCTGTACAACCTGGTCTAATTTAGGATGTTCCAACTTGCTTCAGGAGCTTGGACTAGATGACCTTCAAAGGTCCCTTCCAACCCAATGCATTTTATCATTCTATGATTCTGTGATCATAGAGATAAGTGAATAGTGTGGATGAGTCATCACTTCTGTATTCTACAAAAATTGTTTGCAAAAAATATTGGTGGCATGGATTTGTGCCTGCTGCAATGCCACTACAAAATATCAGTTGCTTACCTGAAATATGAGATGAATGAATCTTAGTTTCTTCAGAAACTAGAGAAGGCAACCTTTATGTGAAATTCTGCCATATTCATATTGCACATTACATGAATATTGTCTTGCCACTAAGTTTGAGGCTGGACTGCTCAGCTGAAATCTCTGATTCATTTATAGGGACTCAATCTTTTATTGATGGTCCAGCACTGTAAAACATAACACCATTCTCTTACTATCATATATATCTTTCCTTTCAATTGCAAGAAAGAAGTTTTATTAAGTGAAAATACAGTAAAAAATACAGAAGCATTGCTGACCCTTCAAACTGTATTTTTTACTTTTAAAGGTATTTCAACACCTCTGTTGCAGTTGTTCATAGTAGCAAAGTGACAATGACTCAGTTAAAGTAGAAATAGAAAATGCTGTAAAGGAATACTCTTTTGAAATGTGAATAAAAATGTCTGCACATTTTGCTGCAGATAGGTAACCTATTTCAACCCGAAGGCTTTGGAATTGAGCCTGTGGTACTGGCATGCCAGGAATAATACATATATTTTAATGCTCATTTTAGGTACATATTTCAGATTAAAGAAATAAGTCCAATTATTCCAAAAAGTGGTGTTTCATAACAAAATCTATTTAAAAGTAAATTCAGCCTTCATAAGACCTTGGACTACACTTATCTTTACACACTTTTTATACTTGATGTGTTAAAAATATTGAATATTCCTTTTTCAAGCCATTGTATTTCTTTATCTTTACTGTTAATAAGATTGAGCTCATCCCAACTCATCTATTTAGGGGTCACATGTGAGACAAGTTTCTAAAGTTCGTTCGTGGTTCATACAAACCTAGTCACTGGGGTCAAAAAGTTACTCAGTTCACCTTAAGTAGACAGTGAATGGCATATTTGTTCCATTTCACTTTAGCCAGTTTTCCTGAGCAGACCTGTGGTATAGAACAGAAAGGAGGCATTTTAAAAATGTTGTGGTATTGAGTTCAATTAGTTTGTAGTGAACACTTGATTGCTCCTTGACTGAGAATTCTGCTTTTGATTGTTCGGCCTTTATGCACAGCAAGCCGTCCACTGTAGGTACCATGAATGGCACAATTCAGCAATCTTTCGTGGTTGGTTGTTGTGTGTCTGTGTGGTGGTAAGAGAAAGTTCAGTTCTCTCCACACACACAAAGAAACCACGGCTAACTCTGTCGGAGAAGCAGAAATGAACAAGAGCTATATTTAAAAGCAGGATGAAATGCAGATGAATATATACACAATATACAGTATTTACAATATATACAGAGATATGAAGCAAAGAATGTAACACAGAAAAAAACCTTTACCTCCTCCAGCCAGGAGGGTCCCCCCCAACTGTCCCTCCCTTGTCCCCCTACCTCCCTTTTTTTCCCAAAAAAGGGTTAGAGAGAGAAAAGGTAATTATTAAGGAGGAAATTCTGTTAGCTCAAAGCGTATGCAAGAATCAGTTTCTTATCTGTTAGTTGAAGGTCAGCACCTGCCAGCACAGACAGAAAATAGCTGTTGCTCAGAGAGACTGAAACAGACAGACTGACTGAACTGAACTGAACTGAGATTCAAACTGAACTAAAACTAAAAATTCAAAGTTGCATTCTACCAATTTAACAATGAAATTTGTTTAGACTTATCTTTGTTTTCATTTTAATACCAAAACATTCAGCCAGTGTGTTCCAGTAACTGTCCCTTTCTTAAAGGCACAGCCTAAAAACGGTCACAGTCTGATTCCTTTTTACTGTGCTGCAAAGCTGGAGATTTTAATTTCTTCAAACAGAAAGCTAAAATGCTACAAGTCACTTGACTTTTAAATAGTCTTCATTTGCCCCAGTATTCTGTGCTTAGTGAGCTTCTACAAAACAAAGGAAGAGCTATGCGTGTGATCTATCTGGACATCTGTAAAGCCTTTGATATGATACCTCACAACATCCTTCTCTCTAAACTGAAGACATATGGATTTGACGAGTAGACCATTTGGTGGATGAGGCTTAGTTTGATGGTCACATCCCACAAGTAGTGGTCACTGGCTTGATGTCCAGATGGAAAATGATGTCTTTCAGTGGTCCATAATGGGACCAGTACCATTTAATTTCTTCATCAAGATGATGGGATCAAATGCATCCTCAGCAAGTTTGCAGATGACATCAAGCTGATTCATGCAGCTGATATGCCTGAGGAAGAAGTTGCCATTCTAAGAGATCTAGGTAAACTGGGGAAGCGAATCCATGTGAATATCAAAAGTCTAAGATTCTGCATGTAGGTGGGGTCAGTCTTCAGAATCGGTGCAGGCTGGGTGGATGAAAGGATTGAAAGCAGTCCAGAGGGGAAGGATGTGTGTAGTGGTGGATCAAAAGCTGGACATGAGCCAGCAATGTGCAGTCATAGCTTAGAAAGCCATCTTGGGCCATATCAAAAGAATTGTGGCCACCAAGTCAAAAGAGGTGATTCTCTCTCTCTGTACTCCATTCTGGTGAGACCTTACTTGGAGTGTTGTGTCCATATTTGGAGTTCTCACCAGAAGACAGACATAGACCTGTTGGAGCAGGTCCAGAGGTGGGACACAAAAATGATAAAAGGGCTAGA
The DNA here is from genome assembly GCF_026170545.1 of Melanerpes formicivorus. Lineage (NCBI taxonomy): Eukaryota > Metazoa > Chordata > Aves > Piciformes > Picidae > Melanerpes > Melanerpes formicivorus. Next base: position 46,273,009 of record NW_027142353.1, on the reverse strand, counting down.
GCACATCTCCTTTGAAGAAAAGCTGAGTGCTGGGGTTGTTCAGACTGAAGAAGCTACAATAGGACCTTGTAGAATTTCAGTACTTAAAGCAGGTCCATAAAAAACAGGAGGACAGACTTTTCAGAAGGGCTTGTTGCAATAGAACAAGGCATAATGGTCTTAAACTAAAACAGGGTAAATACAGCTTTTTACAAAGAGTGTGGTGAAAAACTGGAACAGGTGCCCAGAAAGGCATTAAATGCCCCATCCTTGGAAAAATTCAAGGTCAAACTGGATGGGGGTCTGAGTAACTTGATCTGTTTAAAGATATCTCTGCTCAATGCAGAGTGGGTTGGATTAGAAGCCTGCTATCCCAAAGCATTCTATAAGATTACAATTCTATGATTCTCCAGTGTGACCATTTCATGGTTTAGTGCAACGATCTGAGCATCCATTGAGAATGTGGGAGATCAAAGTTTTATTCTGTGCAAGGAAATTCAGGTTGGCTAATCAATAATCTGCAGGGATTTAGTGGATGTTCAGTATTAGAATCAATCAATGTTGTTCCAGCTGTAACTTCACAGTCTATACAAGAGTCATTCAGAGATAGGAAACACAAGGATCAATAGTATTTTGTTGTCTGATTTCCTAAATGTTCACATGCAAAGGGAAATAAAGCTTTACTGACCAATCCTGAGATTTTGCAAGTATTTAATTTGTGAAAACTACTACTGTAAAACAGTAAGGAAGGAGGGAGAAGCACTCAGAATGCTTCCATCTTTAACTATTGTTCATCTGTTGATCCATATATATAATGGATTTTTAGAAAAGTGGTATTTACATTTCTTCACATTGGAGAAGAGGTGGAGTGTTTTGTCCTTCTCCTGGTATTGAAATGTATAGACTAGTCTGATATCATCTGGTTTTAAGCATCTAGAAGTCTTTCAAGATTAAGGTAGCATGAAACACTCACTATTAGCTATTTGCAGTACTACGGAATTTTCTATTTGTATTGTGTTTGGCTGAGTTGGAGTTACTTCTCCTGAGAGCGTCTTTCTAGTGCTGTGTTTTGCAATGCTATAGCTGGGTGTTGATAACACACCAAAGTTTTGGCTACTGCTGAACAAGCAGAACTGCTGAACTGTGCTTTTCCAACATTTCCTTGCCCTGAGAGTACACCAAAGGGTGGGCAAGATCTTGGGAGGGGACACAGTTGGGCAGCTGACCCAAACTGGCCAAAGGGGTATTCTGTACCAAATGACATCCGAAGTATATACTAAGTGAAAGAAGGAAATGTGGGGGATATTCACCCATGGTGTCTGTACTCCAGAACAACCACTGCATGTGTTAGAACCCTGCTTCCTGGAAGTGACTGAAGATTATCTTCTGATGGGAAGTGGAGAATAACATCTCATTTTGTTTTTGCTTCTGTGCACGGCCTTTGCTTGTCCTTTGCATTAATAAATTGCTTCTACCTCATTACTGGCCTTTTGGTATATTTTCCCCTCTTCTTGTTCATCTAAGAAGGGGAGTGACAGAGCAGCTTTGGTGGGCATTTGGCCCCCAGTCAGGGCCAAAGCACCACACTATCACCTTTCAAAAAGTCCATTACATCTACATAGCTAGAACAAATCAAGCAGAAGACATGGTGTATCACAGTGATTTTGTGTATTTGGGTGTGAGAGGTTGGATCTATTGCAGTGATCAGCACAAGAGGGTTTTCTCCTTAAATTATTTCCATCATGACTAGAATTTCCTTTTATGTTGTGAAAGAATATTTCAGTGATGACACAGCTCTTGCCTTAGGCAACATTGTGCTTTAATTTGCGCTAATGAGTTAGGGAGTAGTTATAATTAATATGCTTGCTTACACATGAGACAGAATGCTGATCAGAACGACTTTCAGAGGACGATTGAGGCTTAGGGAAGTCCCTGTCTCTCAGTACTTATCTCCTGGAGAAATATTCTGGGAAATAGAATCAGTCAACAAAAACAAGCAAGCAAGCAAACAAATAAACAAAGCCCAGCGCATTTTTTGGTGCAAATTACAGTCCTGTCAAAACAACAAAAACATTTGGTTCTTTTTAATCCTTGCCATTTTGTGACATTTTGGAGAAATTCTACTAAATGAGGAGACTGATTTGAGAGAGAGCCTGGTGTATAGAGTAGAGTAGAATAGACTAGACTAGACTAGACTAGACTAGACTAGACTAGAATAGACCAGGTTGGAAGAGACCTCCAAGATCGTTGTGTCCAACCTATCATCCAACCCCACCTATTCAACTAAACCATGCAACCAAGCACCCTATCAAGTCTCCTTCTGAACACCTCCAGTGATGGTGACTCCACCACCTCCCCAGGCAGCCCATTCTAATGGGCAATCACTCTCTCTGTGTAGAACTTCCTCCTAACCCCCAGCCTAAACCTCCTCTGGTGCAGATTGAGACTGTGTCCTCTTGTTCTGGTGCTGGTTGCCTGGGAGAAGAGACCAATATCAGTCTGTCTACAACCCCCCTTAAGGTAGTTGTAGAGAGCAATAAGGTCACCCCTGAGTCACCTCCTCTCCAGGCTAAGCAGCCCCAGCTCCCTCAGTCTTCCCTCATAGGGCTTGTGTTCCAAGCCCCTCACCAACTTTGTTGCCCTTCTCTGGACATGTTCCAGCAAGTCAACATCCTTCCTAAACTAAGGGGCCCAGAACTGGACACAGTACTCAAGGTGCGGCCTAACCAGTGCAGTGTACAGGGGCACAATGACCTCCCTGCTGGCCACACTGTTCTTGATGCAGGCCAGGATGCCATTGGCCCTCCTGGCCACCTGGGCACTTTGCAGGCTCATGTTCAGCCTACCATTGACCAGCACCCCCAGGTCCCTCTCTGCCTGGCCACTCTCCAGCCACTCTGACCCCAGCCTGTAGCACTGCATGGGGTTGTTGTGACCCATGTGCAGAACCCGGCACTTGGATGTGTTAAATCTCATGCAGTTGGATTCTACCCATCTGTCCAGCCTTTCGAGGTCCCTCTGCAAAACCCCTCTACCCTCCAGCAGATCAATGTCTGCCCCCAGCTTGGTGTCGTCCACAAATTTACTGATGATGGAGCTCTAGTGGAGCTGTCAGCTTGTCCTGGGAGTTGTTGATGTTAATGTCTTTGCTCTTATTGCCAGAGATTTCAGTTCCATTTGTCTAGATGATTCCAGATAGGACACAGCTCAAAGTGTTTCTTTCAGACATGTTTCTGTGGCATTTGATAGGTTCAGTTCTCCACAGTCTTCTAGTCAAAGAAAGCATGTATATTTTCAAAGTACTTTTTAAGGAGGACAACAGATGTCTGACCCTGATACTTTTTTGTTTGTATTTAAAAGCACACATTTGTTATGTGTAAAGTGTTTTGCTTTTCATTCTTTTTTTTTTTTTCCCTTCTATATTTTAAATTTCTGTTTTCATTAGTCAGAAATTCAAACTTTTTCAAAGTATTAGAGACTTCCATACATGGATATTTTGAACTCCTCTCTGCAGAAGCACAGCTGTGTCTTTGCAGATTGAATTGGCAGAGACACCAAAGAAGTGATTCAATGGACTCCCCTTTAGACACTCATTCATTCTCTCCAAGTAAAAATCACAAAGTTAAAGACAGTTTCTATATTTACAGAGAATCTATGAAGATCATGAGGTCTGAAATGTAGACTTTATACACATTTGTGTGCTCAAGTATTCATTATAGTTAGAAAAGTCTTAATTAGAAAGAAAGCCAAATGAGAAACCTGTAACAGAAGAGGAAAAATAAACAGCAGAAAGAACTAGCAATTCCATGAAGTTCTCTTGTCAGTAGAGGAACTTTAATAATTTAAATCTAACTTTAAAGACGCAACAGAGGAAGATTAATTATGAAATTCAGATAGAAAATCAAAGAGATGCATTGTTACTTCCCTGTAAATTAATTGTTTCCCTTAACACTTATATCCATTTATCATTTCTTCACCATTTTAGATCTGCTAACAGAAATTTATGGCAACTGAGGTAATAGATTTTACTCATAAATGTCATAGAACTCAATGAAGCAAAGACATCTTTTATATTAAAATAATTATTTTAATTACTTATATTTTAATAACTATTTTTTCTTGGGGAATCAATATGTAAATGAACATAATATTCCTAGTTTCAGATTTCAATATATGCATCAATTGTGAATGTATTTATTTTCATTTTTCCTCAACTGCTTTCTATAAGTCTTACTTCTCAGGTTTTCATACATTTTCTCAAATTGCCTAGTTTTTGGTTGGATTTTGTTTAGTTGGGTTTTTTGTTTGTTTGTTTTGGGTTTTTTTAATGCTTATTTTCTTCTTTATTTGATCTTCAAAGCAAAGACTTGCTATTATCCTATAATCATGTATATTTCTAAATGTAAACCCATTATTTTCTACAAGTACTAGAAGCTGCTGCATGACTCTCAAATATTTCTCAGTCATGCTTTACATTTCAGGATTGCAGTTCTGAAAAATGTAGCATAGATGGTTCTTCCCATTTTAGTTCTTTGCACGTCTAATATTCTTTACAGATTATATTAAGTTGTTTTATTCATACATAATTTCAAATAGAAACTTTTTACTTGTGTCTGATCATGCTTCAGCATTTGTACATTCTTTCTTATTAAATATCTATGAAGAATCATCCATTATACAAGTAAAACAGAGTAGTTATATTCTACTGAACTTTTTTAACAGAAACTGTGGATTTACAAAAGAACATTTCACCTTCTGAGAAAGACCTCATTTAAGTAAGTGTTCTAACAAAAGAAGAATTTATGACAATGAAAGATAAAGATTTTATAAAATATTACATTCTAAAATTTAATGTAAAAATTTCATTCATCAATTTGTAATATCTTCCTTCTGAGAATGAGTAAGTTATTAAGAAAGGTTAAAGAATAAGCATTTCAAACTTGAAAACTTTCAGCTACCTTGATCAACTTTTATGGTTTGTAATGTGTTCAAGAAAACCTAAGATATCAATTTACTTTCCCATTTCAGAATGTGAAAAAAATCATATTCTAAAGAGCTTTTGTGAAGCAGGAAGATTTTTTTTCTGTGCAGAAATAGGTCCAAATTGACAGATATGGCCAAAAGTGCAGTACCAATGTTGTAGTTATGTACATTTATTGGTCATAAATATAAAATATGAATATTATTTATTAAATATTAAAAATTTGCTTTCCTGGGCCAATTTTATTCAGGTTCATTTGCCCGGTCGATGACAGGTTGCTTACACATGGTAGAAGGCTAATAAACAGTAGAGTATCAGTCTAGAACAATCAGAACTTGGAATACAGATGAACAATCTGGAATCTCCCTATGTGCGTGAAACTAAACAGCAATACTGCCTTGGGTGGCACAGACGAACCACCGTTGAGTTCACAATGGAGCCAAGAGGGTAATAAGCTAAAAACCTCAGAAATAACCAGGTAAAATAGCATATTTTACTCATGAACCTCCAAGCTGCTAACTACCAAAACCTTTGCTGAACAAAGAGGTGTTTGAGTTCGTAGTTATAGTCCAAATGGCAGTATGCACAAATTTAGGGGAAATGAGAGGGCAGGCTGCTGTAGTGGAGGCCCAACTCAAGCACGAAGCTGCTAAAACAAAAGAAGCTATTTGCCCTGAAAATAGGAGCAACTAGGGTACTTGTTGCCACCTTGAATCCCATTAATGAACAGGGAAGAGAGGTGAGAGAGTAACGAGCATGCAAGCTATGAGTGTAACGAGCCAAAAGGTATACGATGTCTTCCCCTATACATTCCCTTTTAGAAAATGGAACATCCCAATGGCAAATCAGCCATTCAAATCCCACCAATCAATTCAAAATGTTTATGTGGTGAGTAAACTGTACACACTTCCTCTCATGGCATCTGGCACGTACAGTTGCCTCTCTGAAATGTGAGGCTCAGGGATCGGGTTCAGCTTTCACTCCTTTCCAGGCAGCCTTAACGGTGCCTGCCTATTAGGCTCCTTGACCTCAATCTGGACACTGTGACAGAGAGGGAGGGGAAAGGGGCAGTGGCTCAAAACACATTTAGCTATCTTGTTAATGCCTTGTCCAAGACAACCACCACCAAATGTAGTGAACAGCTTTGGTACCTGAGAGAGTAGTGGAATTTGCCATGAAGAGAAAATATGTGAGATTTCTAATAGCAGCTGCTTCTGACTTGGTGAGAGAAGAAGTAGTTTGTGGCAATGGCAGATGTAAGGAGTCCAGAAGACCACCATGGTATGTGGGTCTGAGGAGGAAAACCCTGGAGATGTTTTTTCCACTGAAAACAGCAATGCAAAATGCAACTTCTGCTCAAAAGCCTGATCATAAGCATAAAACATCAAAAATACAACTTACTAAATTGACGCAACCAGCTGACTGAAGTATTATAAGCTGATAGAAGAGGGAGGAGAAAGTGAAGATTGTATGTTACAGGAGTGCAGACATGATACCATCATGAAACCTGTAGAGGAAGGTTGTGACTGTGGGAGTATTTTCATAATCACTGTTTAAAGAGTGTCCCCTGGGAAAGATCAAAGACAGTGTGAACTAAACACAGGTGTGGCATTTGCTCTACATGATAATAAAGCAACTGCAAAGAAAGTGGAGCTAGCTCTTCATGCTCCAACATATAAGTTGTATTTCTAAATATTGTTAAGAAAGGTACTGGTGTTTAGTGTTTTTGCAAGAAGAATGAAGTGTTTTGTTTTTAACATTAGTTTAATTGTACTCATTAAAGTCAGAGTTAATCATTAGCCAAACTTTATTAATGCAAAATCATACCACCTGTTGCACCTATCTTCCAGAGCAACTGTTCAAGCAAATGCTTCATATTAATTTATCCACTTTGTTTGAGTTATATTAAAAGACTTGTAATCTGTACATATAGAATACTAGTTTTTAAAACAGAAATAAAAGAGAAGGAAAGCACTCAGCACTGCAGATGTTTGGACATGTACTAAGCTGTTGCATGGAACTGCTTGGAAAGACAAGAATATGGATCATGTATAAATTCTATAATCCAAAACTGAAAAGGCTTAGGGCTTTACTGAGACAATTTTGAGGATAGCCTCTGATAAATTGAAAAGATTTATGGTGATGCAAGATTACATGTCAGAAGGCAGGAAGAAAAAAAACAACCAAAACCCAACAAATTTTGTGAATGAAAAAATACATGTCCTGTACCAAGTATTATAGCAAAAAAACCCACCATGCAATATTAATCAACTTAATCACTAGATACTATATAAACAACTCATCTTACCCAGAAATTACATTTAGAGAGAATATTTGTATCTGAAAGTAATAGTCAACAGTGCTAAACAGTAGTGCCTTTATTGACTATTGCTTCTGCAGGTGCAATGAAGTGATGACCAGCAGCTTTCAGCTTTCTAGCAGTGTTCTAATGTAGCATAAATGACATAATTCCTCCTCCTTCTGTAAACATTTCACTGGCTAAAATTTTATTTCAAGAATCAAATTTATAAGCTATTTTCAATATATGAATATGTGGACTTAATAATCTTCAAGTTTATTTCCAAGCTAAACAATTATATATTTCTATTATAATTATATATAATTCTATTATAATACTTGAATATTCTAACCGTCATTTTTGAGTAGAGACATCAGAAGAAAATTTGACTAGTCATAGCAATTGCCAAAAGACAGAGTCAGTCTATTGAAAGCTCCTTAGATGGTTTTTATTCACACTGAAAATCAACTGAGAACACAGGAAAGGGAAAGAACAAGACATTTACTTCCTAATATAAAGCTGAGCAGGAAACCAAATAATTTAGGCCTTGGGATAAAATATTATGCTAAAATAAAAAAGGACTCTAAAAAAATAATTCATGAGAAAATTCATTAACTTTGTTTCTTTAGTGAGGATGCTACACATTCTGTGTTGGTTTAATAAACAGATTGCCAAGAAATACGTAACATGCTGAGAAAGTAAGGTACAAAGTAAAATCACAAAACCAGAAAAATGTAGCTAGTTTTTAGTATCCATATTGCCTTGAAAGAATATATTAGAAAGAAAAACAAACAAACAAAAACAAGGAAAAGAAACTGTTACTATGGCCACACAACCAGAGAAAGAGAAAATATATAAATTCAGTTTATTAAGGTTTGCATCCAAGAAATATAAATATATGCAAAACCAGCTGCCCTGTGCTTCAGAGCTGAACACGCTGTATTAAATATCTGTGAAAATTCTGATGAAATATTTTGGAAAAGACAATTTTTATTCCAATGAGTTTCAGAAATAATTGCTTGTGAGTCTTGCATATTACTAAGGTCTTGAGTGTGCATCTTACTGTGTAGCTATATTACAATTAACTTACTTCGGAACAGAAAGCCAAGAAACTGAGCATACAAAAAAAATTGTAACTCTTAATTGCATTCTCCTATGTACAAAGAATAGATGCTGACATATTTCCAACACTCTTGACTCTTTAGTGAAGACTCTCAGGAAAAGGGCACCCTAATCTCTTGTGCCACTCTGTGAACAGAAATAATCTGGCTAAGACATTCCCTAGGTTTTTTTTCTTGCAGATTCAGAATTTGCCTTACTAATATACTAATAACACAATGCAGGTTAGTGTGAAAATATTTCTTCCCTCACATTCCCTCCTAACGTATTGTTCTGCAGTGATGGGCATTGGTGAAATATGGCAAAAAAGACGTATTTCAAATTGTACCCCAGAAACAGCATATCTGCAATTTACTAGTCACTGCAATCTGGAAATATCATTACCCATCAGATACAATCATGCAGAGCCATGTCTCACAGGTAACACAGGAAACTGTCAAAAACTGGAGTTCATCTTGTCTATAGAGTGAAGAATTTGGCTAGAATGTTTTCTGAAAACACTGTGGGGCAAATTAAATATCTGTATGCAACTTTATACTGAAATGAACAATGAAGTCTCAGTTGCATTCTACACAAATATATTGAGTAAAAAAAAATGTTTCACTGTTAATTTCCCAAAAACCTGATAAACCTGAGTTGGAAATTCATGATCTAATCTTTTAGGACTAAGGAACATCATGACGTGTAACCAAAAGACTTTGAAAAAGGAGTTCTTATTTTGTCTAATTACAAAGCATATATGTGTTACTCTTGAAGAAAAACACAGTGAGCACAAATGACAATCTCTGGGCTTAGATTTATGAATTCTTCTGAGGCTCAAGATAGCTCTTATGAATGTATCGTCAGTCAGCTAAATATTTAATAATTATGATGTGTTGTATAAATACCTCAAACTTTTCAAAACATAGCATACAAAATCAGAATAACATTATTTCAATAAACTTTATTTAAACTGTTGTGAATTATGCTAAAAACATGAAGTGAGCATTTTAAGCAGTATCTCACCATTAAAACAAAAAAAAATCTAAATGTCTGTTATGTATTATGTATCTGATTTTAATATACTAGTTAGGGGGGAAAAAATCTCTAATACCAAAGAGAACTCTGATGCATGTTTTGCCCCATGGATTCCTTAAAATTTTGTTAGTACCTTTATTAAAAAAAAAAAAATCTATAATGGATTAAACACATTTCATAGAAAGATTTGTTTTGTTCAACTTTTAAATTCTTGTTATAAAAGAGGGAAGTACAAAAAGATAAATGATCCACTAAGAATGGGAAAAGTGTCTTATACATATAAAACATTAATAAGTGGCTTAAAGACTTATACATCAGTTCTGATTTGAAGGAAGATTTTTTTCTCATGCCAAGAATACACTGAAAATACAAATATGTGATAAGAATAGCTAAAGAAATACAAATATGTACATAAACCAACAAAATTAAGATAATTTATATTTTTCATGTAGTGGAGTGAAATTTAATAGATTGTAGAAACAGCTATTAATTTAAAAATAGTCTGCATAGAAAAGTATGCAATTAGAAAAAAAAAAAAAAAAACACAACAACAAACCTGTATGAATTTAGAGATGATAACAAGAAAGATCCAGAAAGACGTTAAGGTGACGGTGTAATTGGATGTGGGACCAGGTTATTGTCATCTTTTGACTTCCATGGTAAAGCAGTATGAGTCCATGCTCCATTACTTCCTTTGTGTTAGGGACAATATACAACCACATGCTCTTTCTAGAAAATACATACCGGATATTTTGGAAACCACTGAGTGTAAGGAACATAAGTACACTTATGACGCTTTTTCATTTATCTTTGTTACTCCTTTAATTGCAGTCAATACTTATTTAAAGTGCAGGATTAGCCTGAAGTACAATACCATTTTATTAATCTCAGGTGCATTTTCATATAATTTTATAGTATAAAATATTTCAGTATATGATAATGATTTTTCTTTAAGAATGCATTGCACATTTGACAGAAATTATGTTATGTGAGGAATTCAATCTGAATAAAAGAAAAAGGGGTATAAAAAACTGTTGTGGAAAAATACACCAAAAATGCTATGCCACTTGTACTGAAAATTATTTTGAACTTTTAACTTTAAGGTTAAGCACTTCTTTCCCCTTCTTCTTTCTCCTGTCCCTTCTGAACAGATTGTAGCCATTGATAGCCACACTCCAGTCATAGCTGGAGTGCCAGCTATGTTGCCTTCTTAGAGGTGCACCCAATTGTTCCCCCAAGGTGTTTCATGGTAGTTACCCTCTTGTCTCTTATTACCTCAGAGGCCCCTGGATCAGTTCTGTAAGACCTTGCCTTTGCTTCAGTGTTCACATGTAATAAAAATGTACATTTTTATATATTTTATAATAAATATTTCCTGGTGGTATCTTCAAACACCACTGTAACTTATTTACAAAATATATTCACAGGTTCAATTATTCAGTTTTGGGTTTTACACTGCACATATAGACAGTTAAATGATTAAAGGACAGATCTAACTCTTCCAATACAGCAATTCAAATTGGAAATACAGCTGCTGTGGTCTGTGGTTTTCCCACAAATGGGATTCTATAGCAGATTGGCCAGGTACTCACCACTTGCTCCTCTGTCTGGTATGTTTCCAGATGCTGTGGCTATGATTTGAACAGTCCTTGGCTCAAAGATGGCTAAGGGGCCTCTCTGTTGTCATGCCCAGTCACTGGGCTGTAGCTTCTTCTGGGATGCAATTCCCTTGGAACTTTTCCCCTTTCTACCTTGGCCCAGGTGCAAGGCCTGGGTGAAGTTCTTGGTCTGCTAGAGCAGGTTCTTCAGCTGCTACTCAGGCAGTATTTGGCAACTCTGGTGTGTCATCCTGCCACTTGCCACAGACAATTTTCATATTGTCATAATCTTCCACCTTAAGTGAAATGGCAGACTGAAGGTTATCCTTAGGCTTCTCTCTAGTGCAACTGTATTTAACCCCCTCCCCCTTCTAGCCTGGTTTAGAGCCCTTTCAACGAGCCCTACCAACTCATCTGCCAGGATCTTTCTCCCCTCCTGAGACAGATGTATTCCATCTGTTGCTAGCAGACCCAGTGCCATATAAACTTCCCCAAGATCAAAAAAAAAACCCAAAATTCTGTTGGTGGCACCAGCCTCTGAGCTATTTGTTAATCATACCTGATTTCCTGTTCCTTTCAGTATTCCTTTCTGCAACTAAAGGTATTGACAAAAAAAATTACCTGTGCTCCCGATCCCTCAAGCAGTTTACCCAGTGCCTTAAAGTCCCTTTTGATTACTTCTGGACTTCTGGTTTTGACATCATCTTTTCCCACCTGCATAACTAGGAAGGGATAGTAATCAGAGGTCTGTACCAGACTAAGCAGCTTTTTGGTAACGTCTCTGACCCAGGTCCCAGGGAGGCAGCAGACTTCCCTCAGAAGGGAATCAGTGATAACAATTACCCTCCACATTTTTTATTTTATTTTATTTTTTTTTTTTTTTTTTTAAGGGAACAAGCCCTGATGCAAAGAGGGGGCTGATTTGCAGTCATCTGGGCAAACCCCCAGATGGTATCTCTTCTGCGTTCTCATTCACCTCATGCTCAGCTTCCACTGCATCTTGATAGTAAAGTTATTCTCCCTTTTAAGCTATCAGAAACAAATAGTTGTTTAGAGATTGTGGTTCATATCATTCCTCAAATAACCATCTAAAACAGGTTGGATGAATCATATTCTAAAATTGTCAAGATACCTCCCATTGACTATAAAGGTAGCCTAGGTGGCTGTTTCAGTAGGTAATAAAGTTAGGTGGTTTGAACTTCTACCTTTCCTCCATGCCAGTACCTTGCCTGAGATATCACGCAACAACAGCCTACATTCCATCTTTGCATGCTTTTTTAAACTATCAGAAAAGGACAATGATACTGTCAAGGCTTATTGGTTTGTTTTACCACCCTGCAGTATTGGTGTAAAGATCAATGAAAATTCAGAAACATAAAAGAAGGATAATCTAAAAAGTAAAAGGATATAAGGGCATCTTATTATATAAGCACTGGATAATAGAATATCCTAATATGCTGCCATTGGCATTATTGGTTTTGTTCCATTTCTCTGTATTACCTTTTAGTCTTATAATAGATAATTTGAGCTGTTCAACACAAACAATTAATAGAGCCAGAGCTTTCCTTATGTATACAGATTAATAAGCAGAGAGTTGTGTGCCTGCCATAACAGGACCTGTCTTCCACTGATATGGGGGCTTTGAGAGATGGGATGTCTCATTTCCTTTTCAAGCTTCATTCCATTACCAGCACTGTGTTGAAACCTGGGCTGCCCACTGATGCAGATTTTCCTGGTGAGGAGTTACATCAGAATATCACAGTCACATTACATTTTAAAGTATAATGTAGAGCCAAAATGATGCATTTTTGAAATCTTGGTAGCTGCTATTTTGGTGTGCAATTGGAGGCAGTATAAGAGTACAGACAAAAGAAAATATAGAAAATCCATCTTTAGCTGGTTGCATACAATCTCTCTGCTGCACATTATGATGCTGAAACCTTCTTGCAAAGCTGTCCCATGCTTATCTTCTGCATGCCCTTGTCCCTCCCCAAGCTAAAAAGCTAAGGAAAGACTCATTGTGACTGGTTGACACTGTCCCCTTAAGAAAGGGAATATGGTGGACGGAAGTTGGTAAATGAAAAGAACAATCTAAACTAATTTCATTGGTAAAGTGGGAGGCAGCACCTTCTGAACTGGGAGTGCAGGAGGGTATCCTGGGCATTCCAGCACTTTATCTTCAGTCTTGCTTCCGCTCCTCCGCAGGGCAGCAGCTTTCTGTGCTGGGCTTTCTGCCAAGGCTTCGGCCTTGAAACTGATAAGCTACCAGGCCTGTATTAACTGCTTTCCAATTAACACAAACTGCTTCTAACCTTTTTTTTTTCTTTTTCTCTCTTTCTAACCCACTCTGGGGAAAAGGGGGAGAGAGGGGGAGAGCGGAGGTGGGGAACCCCCTCAGCAGGGGGGGGAACTCTCATTTCTGTGTTACTTTATTGTATATCTTTGTATATATTGTAAATATTGTAAATTTGTATATATTCCTCTGCATATCCTACATTGCTTTGTAAATATACAGCTCCACTGCTTTGCTGATTCAGCTGTGAGTTTTTTTTTCCCTTTCCCTTCAATTTTCTTTCCCTTTACTTTACAAGGGGAAAGGGAGGAGCCTTCTTGGCCTTACCCTTCCAACCTTCAACACTCATGATCACATAGCTTTTTTACCATAGCAGACTATGAACTTTCACTCCATGCTGACAAAGAGATTTCTAGAGTATTCTGGGCATAATTTTAAAATTTTTGTACTGAAAAGATTAGCAATAGGAAGTGCATTGGAGGATCTGCTAATGAATGCACTAATAAGGAAGAACTGATCAGCTGATAGCAGTCTTGATTGAAGTGACCATGAGATGGTAAAATCAGAGAATTTGAGGTAGTAAGTTGGTTCCAAAGTCATGCTAGGAAAGCAAAATGACAGTTCAGAAACAGCTGGACACAGCTGGACATTTAACTTGCAATGTAAATCCATGCAGCTTGAGGACTGTAGTAAATGTGCCCTCAGGAATAAGTGGCACAGATATCAATGAATATATATATTAGTTTATTTATATACAAACTATACAACAGGTTATTTACAGTTGTTATTTACAAGTATCAATATTTGTTTGGTAGAACTACCTCTACAGAATGTCTATGTGTGGGCACTTCAAATAAATCAAATTATTTATAGAATTTAGAATAGAAACTGATTCAAAAAGCAGTGGGGGTGGGGTGTGTTGGTGACTGGCAAACCTGCAACCTGGAGTGGTTTGGCACTACCTTAACTGAAATTCTATAAAGAAAAGGCTTGATTTACTCATGAACTGAGAACTTTGTGAAATCTCTCCTTGATAATGTGTTTATAGTCCAGAACATGTGGCACGGATATGCCGTAATAAGGAAATAGAAAATGGTGCCAACTGTGTGGCGCTGTGCTGCATGGTTGCTGCTACTCCCAGACTACAAAGGTTCAGGAGCCTCCCAGGGGAAACTTCAGAGGCTTTTGCAGCTTGGTCCATGAGACACTTTGCCTGGCAAAGGTTTCACACTCCGGGGGTTGTAGTAGTTCAGGACTGGTGGTGCACACAGGCTACCATGTTTCCCTCCCATGGCAATGGGTCATGCAGTGATTGACTGCATGGGATATGGTCCACGGGATTGGCATGCAGCACGGCACTGCCTGCAGCTGGGCAATGGTGGCAATGTGCAGCGAGGCCTTCTGGAACACTGATTCGAGTCCTGGACAAGGCAGACCATAGCAGCACAGCCATGCACACAGGCATAGGCACGAATATGAGCATGGGGCACTTGTTTACCGAACAACTGCTATTTACCATTTGCCCCAATGAATACTGGTCCAGTAAGCATCCATTGCTAACACAATAATTAACCAATGAAATGATGCTTTGCCAAATATGGCATAAGCATATGCCATGAACAGGGCAAACACGAACACGTAGCCTGGCCTTTGTTTACCACAGAGGTAGAAACACACCTAGGCAGATTGCTTACCTGAATTCAGTGGCACCAAGATCTTGCCCTTGCCGACTCCAGAAGGGAGCAGGAAAAAGGGGGTTTAAGTTACACACACAGAAGCATGTTCTGGTAATATTTGGTGCACAATCCTGGCCATAAGCACTATTTACCACAGGATTGGCTAGCTAAGGAGCTCTGCAGAAAAAGACTCATCTGACTGAATCAGCAGTATATCTTGCAGAGATAAAGACTAATTGACTACTGGACTGCATTATTAGGATACAGCCAGCAGTTTGGAGGTAATTATTTTTCTTTCCTACTTACCACTTCTTCATCTTGAATATTATGCCACTTATGGGCTCCCTGATGAAGGAAAGATTTTGACTAACTGGAGAGAGCTGGTGGAGAGGTCAGCCTTGAGGGGAAAAAAGGGGTTAAAGCTGGATCTAATTTCCCTTTTGCAATATCTAATAGGTGATTACAGAAAAAAACAATTTTCAGATGGAAATGGAAAAAAAGTGACAAGTTGCAAAACTGGAAATTCTAACTGGCAATAAGTTACTAAACAGTGCAATAGGTTTTCCCAAGAGATTATGGAGTGCACATCCTCAGAGATATTTGAAACTCAATTGAATACAGATCTAAGAAGCCTGATTTAAGAAGCCTTATTTAACTTTCAATTAGCCCTGACTTCCAGAGGTCCTTCCTAATCTAGTTGCATGATCTTGGAGTAAGGCAAAGAGGTAAAACAGAGTGGTAAAACCTCTATGGAATTGTATCATATTAAAGCCAAGATTTGCTGAATTTATGAGTACACATAAGAAACCTAATCTGGACATGTCATACACATGCTGTGGATGGCACAAACCAGTTATAGGTCAATTCACACATTCTTAGCTAAGGCCTGCTCATGTGCCAGCTCAGGCCACCCAATTCTTTACAGCCTGGTTTACATTAAAAATCCACCATTAAGGAAGACTGCTATCATAATTTTTATGGTTCCTGGGTTGCATCCCTTTTTCAGAGATGTGGCCAAATCAGGAGTAAATCTGGTATTATCTGCATGCTAAGAGTATCTCTTTCATCACGGTATAATCATTAATGAAAGTCAGGTGCTGAGCCAGCTGGAAAATTTTACTGGCTCCCTCAGGGAAATTCTGGCAGAATAATGCTATTAAGATAGGCGTCCACTGTCTGCCTCATCCTCTCTTCCTCTATGTGGAAGATAGCTGCAAAATGCTCAAATAACAGTCTTGCAAGCCTCGCCTACACATTCTGAGGAAAGCAAAATTTTTCTGATATTTCCAAAAATGGCACAATGGAAAATACATTCCAAAACACATTTTGCCTTGTAGTTAGCTTAGTTTAGTTGTATCTGTGTGCTAAAGTAACTATGTATCATAGTCACTCCTGAAAAACAGAAGCTTATCAGTTTGCCATAGGGCATCACCAACACCCTCTCCAACAAAGAAAATGAAATACTAAAAATATCTTCTGAACATACTGGAAGGACAGCTACAGTTTGTAAGGACAAAGTAAGGATTTTTGTGTACGTACTGTTGGGGCTTGAGGGAGGTAGAATAGAATTATTATTTTTTTTTCTTTTTTTTTTTAGAGGCACAGAGTTAGTATTTGCCCTATCTTCTATTTTATTCCTACTGCCTTTTCCTACATGAGGACATTTATAAATCTTCCTTTAGGATAAGTATTTTTAAGACCTCTGTCCTGAACAGTTAGTACTGTTGCCCAAAGGTTCCTGAGCTACATCTGCTGCTTATTTAAAAGATGTGTAGGAGAAAATCCAGACATTCACTCCAATGGGAAGAATCTGTGGAGATTAGTTGTGGGACTTTGACTGGAAAAACAGGTGAATTCATCTGGGAAAACTGCTAGAGCCGTAAGAATTTAAGTGGGCAGATAAAAGCTTGTATGCAGTGGAAACAAAATGGAGGATTTACTCTAAGTCCAGCAACAAAGGCAGGAGGGGGCTTCATTTGGTCAAATACACCTTAAGCTGTACCTAATTCTGGATGTTTTAAGGAATAAAAAAACACTTTGAATTCCTTCTTTTCCCCTCTTTCATACTTACTCCTTTGTTTATTTTATTTTATTTTATTTTAATTATTGTTGCCACTATAGAGATGACATAAGAGTTTGAAATTAAATTATCCCATAATGCAACTGCAAACTCTACACTGGAAGAAATTCCTTCTGACTTCACTGAAGTGAACAACATGTTCCAGAGGCATGATATCTAATTACCATACACTTTCTTGACTAGTACTGTGGGGAGAGAAAAGGTAGTGTGAGATCAACTGAAGCATTAAACAATAAAATGAAATAAAACTGCACACAGCAAGAGGAGGAAAAATTAGATGGGAGTTGTTTTTGTTAAATGTTGACTGTTCATACACTGCCTGAGGCTTAAATTCTTGACTGTTAGAGAACTTTACAGTTTCATGGATACAATCGTAACATATGAAGTATTGTGGTATATATTGTAGTTCTTTTTGAAAGTGCATATTCCCTGCTTCTCGAATACAGCATCTGATTTGGTAGTTTATTCTGCATTTCTTGGAAAATCATTCTTCAGTCTCTCTTATCTCTAAACACAACCATAACTAGCCTGATTCATCAAAAAACCAAATGTCACCAGAAACTCATTGCAATCCTTCTTGCTTTTTATGATCTTAGTCTTTTGTTCTTCTTCATAATTCACTTGGCAAAACCCTCTGCAAAGCCCCTGGTTTCCAATAAAGGAATAATTGTGTCAAGAAATTGAGAAAATATTCTGTCCCTGGTCATGTTTTTGTAATTACTTCCTCAAGCTCTGTCTTGTATTAGCTATGAATTTATTCAGAAAACAGCCTGCTCTTCAACAGTTTAGTAATAAAAAATAATAACAATAAAAAATATCTTTGTATAGAGGAGAACATGTAGCAAAAATTCTGTTATCTTTCTTGTATGGATAGATTGATTTGTGTCCCTTAGGAAGGTTAATCCAAACACAAATCATTAGCACTTTTCCTTTCTTCCTTTGCTTTATATCGTGCATATGTCAACAGAAAGATTGCTACGTATTAACTGGTACACATATTATGCAAGCATGCAGACGTAAGTAAGCAGACACTGACTACTGTGCATCTTTGGACACAAGTAGGGGATTGCTTTCACAGAGTAATCTACATTTAAAAGTGTTAGATGGATAAGATATCTGATGATTTCCCAAAATAATGGAATGTGCAACTGTCTGCACGTCATTTCCGCAATACTTGACATTTGATTTTCTTGCTAACATAAGCAAGTGCACAAGAGTGCCAGGATGTCCTTTCTACCTGGCTGATTAAAATTTCCTGAAAATTTTTAAATTCATACTAAACTTATGACATCATTTCTCATTGTGCAAGTAATTTTCCAAGATCCCTCAAGATCCTGTCCAGAAATCAGAATTTGAGCATGTTACCTTTCTCATAGAGCAAATGTCAGTGACAAGAGCACAGTCTCTACATGAGGGATAAGAGTAATTTACAAGTTGTCTGAACTAAACAACATTTGGCAGAGGAAATATTTCTAATAAATTCAGAAAGAATTTTGGATCTTCATTTTAATGGTAGATTAGCTATGTGGAGTTAATTTGCAATTATATGACCTAACGATCCTTTCCAGGTGCCCACTACAGTTTCATTTGAAAAGTTGAAACTATTGTTGCAAACCCATGACTGCAAAGAAATAAAAATAAAAACCAGAGGGTCTTGATCAGAAGTAGAACAAATGGATAAACCAAATCTGTCCCTGTATATCTTGCAATTAATCTGGTTTACACTACATAAATTATAAACTGGAGGAGTGGGACCTTTTATGGGCTCAGCATAGCATCAGACTGGAAAATTCATCAGCCATGTAAGAGAAAGGGTAGTTTTGCTTCTTAGTCTGAAGTCTTTTTTCCTGACAGTGCACATATATTTGGTCTGCATAGAATATTACCTGCTGAGTTAGTTTGTTTCAGAGGGGAAAGTAATCCTGTTCTGTACAAGGGAGGTAGGATTGAATGACGGTGGTGAAGGATGATACTAAAGGCAAATCGAAATTTCGTTTATCCTCTCCATAACATTCTTTTTCTCTCAGTAGAGATGTGTTTAGTAGATACTTAAGCATAGATCTATTTTTTTCATTTGAGATTCACCAGTCTTGTTTTCCCAGGAATGCTGAAACTCCTATAGATAGCACTGCTAGAGGGAATGTTAGCTTTAGGAAGGACAATGGTCTGCTGTAGTGCTTCTCAAGGATAATTGCTTGCATGCATTCTTGCTCCAATTTTCTTGTAATTTTAGAACTTTCTAAGTCATTCTTTTATGGTTGAAGGCTATATATATAGGACCAATTGCTATTGTTATCTAAAAGTCAAGTATTAGCCCTCTTTTCCTTTCCCTCAGTCTGAAATTAATAAAAAATTAATATGCTCAATGACTACTATATTATAATTGGTTCCTAAGCATTATGCAGTTTCTTGAAAAAAGGCAATCAGAAAAAGTCAGAATGCTTCCATTCTATGCTGATAAACATCTGTATTTTTAATAACATTAATAAATTTATAAATATCTTTATACGTACTTTAGAAATTTAATAAGAAGAACATTTCTGCACTATATTTACACTTACTAGGAGTAGTTGTTATCTATGTTCTTCTTTGTTTTAATGCAAGAAAAACATTTTCAGAAGATTTTAGGTGACACGTAAGTTGAACAGAGTGCATAATTACTGAGAAAAAAATAAATTGGTTTGCAAAATAATTCTGCAGCAATATTACTGATCAGATATTAAATAACAATGTTTTCACTGTTTACTTGAAACAAATCTTTAATTATTGAATATAAATCTGCTATGGGAAGCCAGAAATTGTATTTAATGAAATTACATTTAATTAAAATATATTTAATTTAGATTATAGTTAATTAAATGTTTCCAATTTTATTTCAGAGCAAGGTGATTCTGGCAGTAGAGTAAGGCTGGGGAATGTTGTATGCTCACAACTGTACTCTTTATTTTAATGTTAATTCCCAAAATACTTGTTTACAATAGCCATTTTTTTAATGAGACCTTTCATATCAGGGAACAGACTATGAACAGCAGGGATTTGTTTTCCTTTTATTTACTTCATTAGCAGCACTACAAATGTTGCATAAGAAGCCATCTGGAAAACCAGAACACTTTTGTATGCTTACTTACTTCTTAATGAAGCCACAGGACAATATTAAATTACACATGGAATCTGGTACTTTGTATTGTGCTAGATAACAGCATGACACCCTCTCTGTGTTAAACTACAAGTGAATGTATCACTGTCTTCCATTTGACCACACTTAAATACCCTAGAAATGTGTTACAAAGATTTAACTTAAATTCTTTTAGGTAATAATAATTAAAAAAAAAAAAAAATCATATGAATTTCCATAACACTATAGTGTTTAAAAAAAAAAAAAAAGGTAAGTGGAACTGTTATACTAATGATAGAGCAGAAAAGGAAAAAAAGACATTTTCTCTATTTGAATAATAAAAGGATGTGGTAAATCATCTTTATATATATATATATCAAATTCCTTTTTATTTTGGTAAGGACCTCTACCCAATAACTGATTGACAGGAAATTTGTATGTAATTATCTCTGTATTAATATCCGAAAAAATAAGCCACGTTTCTATGTTTCACTTCCACAAACCAAGGAAAAGAAGAGTAATTTAATACAGCATCTATTGAATAAGGGAAAGCCTCCTAATTCTTAACAAGCTGTAGTACAAACAGAAAAGTTATGTAAAACATTTTCAGAAGAACTGAAGAAGATCACAATTTTGTCTATGCAACATGGGAAGAGGTTGGGAAAGGTTATGTATGAAGCTATTACAAATAATATAGATAAGATCACAACCATACACCCCTTTCTTCATATCTACTTACTGCAGAGTGGAAGCAAAGAGTAAGATAGCAGAGGGGAATAAAAAGAAATGCAGCAGTCTCTGATAAGAAGTCAGTGCAAGAAGTCAGTGAGCAGGACTCTTCAGGTATTCATAGTATCATAGTATCAGTCAGGGTTGGAAAGCACCACAAGGATCATCTAGTTCCAACCCCCCTGCCATGGGCAGGGACACCCCACACTAGATCAGGCTGGCCAGAGCCTCATCCAGCCTGGGCTTAAACACCTCCAGGGATGGCGCCCCAACCACCGCCCTGGACAACCCATTCCAGGGTTTCACCACTCTCATGGTGAAGAAGCTCCTCCTCACATCCAGCTTGAATCTCCCCACCTCCAGCTTCAATCTCCCCACCTCCAGCTTCATTCCATTCCCCCTAGTCCTATCACTACCTGAGATCCTGAGAAGTCCCTCCCCAGACTTCCTGCAGGCCCCCCTCAGATACTGGAAGGCCACAATTAGGTCACCTTGGAGCCTTCTCTTCTCCAGACTGAACAGCCCCAACTCCTTCAATCTGTCCTCATAGGAGAAGTGCTCCAGCCCTCTGCTCATCCTCGTGGCCCTTCTCTGGACACATTCCAGCACGTCCATATCCCTCTTGTAATAGGGGCTCCAGAACTGGACACAGTACTCCAGGTGGGGTCTCACCAGAGCTGAGTAGAGGTGAGTTTGACTATTGTGGTCATCTCTTTCACACCAGAAATTATATTGAAAATGTAAAGCAGTTACTATTCTATTTTTCTACTATCTATCTCTTGTAGAACTGGTCCATATCACCTCTGTGATGCTGCCAAGAAAGTAATATGTCCCTACAGGACTTAACTCAGGCTTAACAATACAGCAAGAGTTTCTATCCTAGAATAGATTTACAATCATAACTCTATGTCTTGGCATAGCCAGAAATGTCTTCCTAGCCAAGATGTTAGGGCCAGAACTGTGACTTATCAATAAGCTACTGTATCTTTCTGCCCTTCCCTTGGCAAACAGAAAACTACTTTCTGTAAAAATAGTTTTAAATATCTTCAGAGACACTGCAAAGCTTTCCCAGACTGATGGAGGCCATGCTACTGGTTTGCAGGATAGCAAATACTTGTTCTCTAATGGGCTAGATCCATTGCCTCTGAGTGAGCTGGGGCATGACTGAGTCTGAAGAGAAATGTGACATGGTGTTTCATAGAAAGAAGAAAATTCTTAGTGATTAAAAAGAGTCTATAAGCAACATCTAGAAATACATACTAAGTACATATTATATCACATAAATCCTCATGTGGTCAAACTTTACTATGTGACATGCTAACATTTTGCATTGTTTCCATAAAAACTTGGTTTTGATTATTCACCTTGCTCTTGTCTGCTGGATATCTCTAAATCCAGATACAGGCAAATGTGTTTGTTAGTGCTATTTTCAGATTATTTTTATTTTTAGGAGCTTATTGATGCCCTGTGGAATCCAATCCAGAACTGTTTGAGAGCTAACAACCACTACATAAGAGGAATAAGTATGGTGTAGATATCACAGAGTAGTAAGTGAATCAGCCTAAGTGATTTGGGCTGTCCTTACTACTTGTTTGTGCAAGTACAGTAGTACTAACATATTACTACCTGCTAACTCAGCATAATTGCCTTGTGACTGCTGATGCTGCACACAGTCTGAGTCTGAGGGAGCTGTCAAGATTGATTTCTGCCAAGTACTAGAACATCTGCAACATCATACTAGATGGGAATTATGTGCTACTACATGAAGATCAGCGAATCATAAGATACTACTAAAAGCAATATGCTCAGAACACAATTAATAAGCAGCCTATGGGCAGAAACATAGTTACTTAAATCAGTCAGTGGAAAATAATTTTGGACTAGAAGAGCATCTCACTTAAGAAAGCTTAAGAAAGAAAGTAGCTGAAAACATTAAGAAATATGAAGGAGAAAATAAAAGATTAAAAAAAAAAAAAAAAAAAGAAAAAAAAGAAAAGGCGACCAAGAAAAGTCAAGTCCATGGGTTAATGGGACACAGGATGTTATGCAAATAGATATAGGAAAGGCAGAGGTTCTCAATGCCTGCTTTGCCTTAGTTTTATTTCATAAGCTGAAAACTTGCCTGCAGCCCAAATGACAGTCTGCAGGAGTGAACATTACTCAGAGCAACTGAGGATAGAGGGAAAGATCACTTTGGACAGTTTGGCATACACAAGTCCAGGGGATCAAATCTATTCATTCAAGGGTGCTGAGGAATGCAGCCAATGGCACTGTGAGCCCACTCTCTAGCATCTGAAAGGTCATGGTGGTTGGAAGTTTCTGAAAATGAGAAAAACTCAAAAAACAAATACATATTTGTGAGATTTTTAGGCTGTGCCTTTTCTTAAAGGACAGCTACAGACTTTTCTATCTGAATGTTTTGGTGTAAAAAGGGAAAACAATGGGAAGATAAGTCAAAATGAATTTCATTGGTCAGATGTGAGACTACCATGGCAATATATCCCTCACATTCCTTTCTCCAGTGTCATTCTGTCTTTTCCTTTTCTTGGCCAGAGTGCATGCTGCTGACCCTGGGCTGGAAAAGATAAGACGCTAACTTCTCTAACAACTGCTTTGAACTAATGAATTTGCTTAATAACCATTTCTTTCTTTTCTCATTTTTTTTTTTTCATCTAATTAGCTTAGACAAGAAAGGGGGAGAAAGAGAGGGGTTTTGGAGGGAACCTGAGGTGAAACCCCCTCAGGAGGGTCTTTCTGTGTTACATTCTTTCCTGTATATATTTGTATATTGTGACCATTTGTAAATACTGTATATTTTGTATATATTCATTTCATTCCATTGTAGAGTGTAGTTTTGCTTGCAAAATACAGCTTTTCGTTTGCTTCTCCACTGAGTTAGCTGTGTTTTATGTGGTGGAAGGATAAAACTTTCACACTACCACAATATTCTACAAGAGCAGGAAGGAATGTCTAAGGGGAAAGAGGCTGGTCAGTCTCACCTCAGTACCTGAGAAAGTGATGGAGTAACTATTGCTGGAAGTGGTTGCCATCTTTATGAAAGGTAAGGAGGTGAACCGGATCAGCCAACACAGAATTATCAAGAACAGATAATGTGTGACAAAACTGATTATCTTTTGCTTTTAGATGCCTGGCCTGTGGACAACAGTAGTGCTCTGTGTGTTGTTTACCTCTATTTGAGCACAGACTTCAATATGGTCTCCCACAGTATTCTAATGGCCTAACTGTTGATATAAGAACTGCATAATTCAGCTTAAAAAGGCAGACTGAAAATTAACTAGATCATCAACAGCAAAGGATTGTGATCAACAGTGCAAAGTCTCACTGGTGGTTATAATCAATGTTCCTCCAGGGATGAATACAGGTGTAAATACTTTTGAAGGTATTTATTGCATAAATAAATTGACACTTGGGTGGCAGGGACAGTGCAAGTTTGAGTATGATACCAAATTGGGGGACTGAAAAACTGCTGTGTTTCTATGATTTGGAAACAAGCAAGGGAAATCAAGGAACAGCAGGAATCTAATGGCTGAAATAGGAATCAGATGATGAGATCAGCATCCAGGGAGAAATTTGAACTGCACAAATACACTAGATTCAGGAGTTGTAAAAATCAGAAAAATACTATGAAACTAATAATTGTTCATTCTATCTTAATTCTAACTTCATTCCTTATTGCACCTTTGCTTTTGCATTTCTTATTTTTTCAGTGTTTGATTCAGCAACCTTCAAAGATTCTTTGTTTTGCACAATCTGTCAGACATAGGTTGTGTTTCCTATTGAATGTATTAGAAAATACTTATCTTTTTATCATGAAATTGAAGCCAAGGGAAATGATGCTATCAAAATGTTCAATTTTTACATGAAAAAAATAGCTGTAATTTAGAGATTTTCATAATTTACTTTCTCACCAAAATATGTCCTGAATGTACAATAGAAAAACAAACTATAGTTAAGCTATAGAAATGGAGGACAGAAGACAATGGAAATAGTTCAGTAGGTGGGATAAAGGAGCCTTTGTTCATTCATATACCACTTTGTACATTATTTAAATTAAGACAGTTATAATGTGTCTTGAGGTAGTCTGTGAATGTCATTGTCTTACAAGTGCATCTATTGGCAGGTGGTTTTCCATAGTTTGTGACAATTAATTAGATTTTGCTGACAACAAACCATTCTTTTGAGGCTTCTGCTTGATTTCAACATTTAAGGATAGAAAAGGTTTTCCAAAAATGGCTTGAATCAAAAACAAAGATGACAGCTGGTGGATAAACAGGTCCATTTTTCTCATTAAAGTGCAGGAAAAACATACTGATGCGTACAGCCTGCCCTTCTCACCTACTGCAGTGAAGGCAGAATGGTCTTATCTTGTAAGGTCATTCTGAATGACAGCTCTGCAATTTCTGTCTCACCTCTCATTAATCCACAGGGGTAACCAGTGGGAATCCAAAACCTCTTCATCACTTCAGTATTAGGTGGCATTTCCTTCCACCTTATGTGAATAAGAAGGAAGAGCAAAAATCCAACAAACAAAACAACAACCCAACAGAAAAACCCCAACAAAACAACAACCAAAAAACCCAAACACCCCAAAACCAACAAAAAAAAAAAACCCAAAACAGTGAAGGTTTTACTGGTGGGAGGGAAGTTATCTGCTGCATATTCTTTCTGATTATCAGTAATATTAATCACTTTCATACTCTAGGAGAAAACTATACAATAATTTCAGCATGTTTTTGCTGCTAAAAGACCACTTTCATAGACCTACCACAAACTTTTTTTTTTCTGTTCAGAATTCAATATAAATGTGTCTCTTGATACTGAAGTAAATAGATACCTCTATCTAGATACTACTTACCATAAGAAGATGGTGAAATATGGACGTTTAGAACACAATCATCATAATACATTCTTATCTGAAGAACTTCTGTCCTTAAAATTTCCATAAACTAATAGTCTGGATTAACCTTTTGCCAGAAGATATTCCACATTCCTGGTTCAATACCTCATGTGTTAAGGTAACCTTTCATAACACTATAATTTAATATTAGCAAAGACATAACACTATTGTGGATTTCCTTATTTTTAGTGTAGCAACTCTGCAAAAATATAAGCAAGATATCAATAACCTGCAACAGAATTTGAGCAGAAATTTTTGCCTGGCACCAGGGAGGACAAAATCACTAAGAGTGTGCTGATAAATTCACAAATCATTCCTTCCTCGTATCAGTGCAGTGTGCTTCTCCTATCCATGATGTTTATTTCATCAGCTCGATGCTCCCTAGTGATAAAATATGAATAAAAGAACAAGCAGTAAACTGTCAATTTATCACAACTCTACTAATGCAAACTCCATGTGATATTTTAATCCTCTTCTCTTCCTTAATGCTTCTTATCAATGTTTCAGAGCAATTACCAAAAGCAGTTAAAAAATCTGTTATATTTGTGTGGAGGTTTGAGCCTTAACCATGATTTAAGAGCTCAGGGGCAAGGCTGAGAATCCCTCCGCTCTTCCCTCCTCCTCTTTCCCAATTGAGAGAAAAAGAAAGGGAAGGAGCAAATCTACCGAGAAATAATTTGGCGTCTGTTTGGAAGTAGAGAGGTAAATTTTTTTTTAAAAACCAATAAATAAATAAATAAATAAATAAATAAATAAATAAAATAACAGGAAGGGTTCACAAGGGTAAGGAACAAGGATGGATGGGGAAAACATATATATATAAAGCCAGTCCTTTGAAGAGATGTAGCAGGGAGAAAAGACCAGGCCTGACCACGTGGCAGAGAAGCAGGAAGCCAGCAGCAACTCCATCCTCTCATCCTGGCAAGGCAGAAGCAAAAGAGCCCAAATAGCTGCAGTATCTTCCTTTATATAGGCTTGCTGGACAGGGCGGGTGGAGTGGAACAGACTGACTCAGTTTGCCAGGGGGAAAACCCCCTCCAGGGAGAGCAAGGCTCTCACAAGCTCTCCTCCACCCTGCTTTCAGGATAGACATAACCCATCACAACTTGAATATCATGGGAACTTATTATACGCTGCAGAACTCCAGTAGAGACTGTATATGCAAAACATAATTTGGCATTCATTTACTATAATTCTTAAAGAGGACACAATGTAATTTTACACACCATACAATATAAGTCTTAACCTAAAATGCTTTTAAGTGGCAAAAAATGCAAACATCAGGTTAACTAGCAACAGACAGACAATAAAAGGGAATGAAGAAACTACAGAATAAGTATTGATGGTCCAAAACTGGGAATAATTGAGTCAATAATGCACATAATGTAGGAGGGCTGTTGCAGAAGGCAGAACATGGGTTAGAAAAATGTTTGCATTAAACAGTGAAAGATTAAGTGGTTGAAGAAACATGTTATTTCTGCCAACACTATTTACTAAACTGATCTATTTGATGTTTTGTTGTTGCACTGAATGTGTTCTGCAAGCAAGTAAAGCAGAAGGGAAAATGAATATAGAAAGAACTACCTGAAAAGAGCAAATCAGAAAAGAAAAAAAGATCAGGACCTAGAAGTAAAATTCTAAGTCTTTACCTCAGCTCCAGTACACAGCTTTTTTTCTTGATGGAATAGCCATAAAACATGTGACAAGCAAGCTTTTGTGGTTTATCATTGATCCAGTGAAAAACCAGAACAGAGAAAAGAAGATTCAAAATGGATAATTGTCAAAAAAAGTTCTCTTAAAAAAATCCCATCAATTTTCTTTTGTTTATGGCTTCATCTCTGCTGTTCAGGATTTGTACACTGCTTTGATGGGAACTTCTGGACTTCTTGCAACAAAAAGCAGCAGAAATTGTGATTGTTGGTCCCATAGCAATTTAGTGTTAGTTAAACAACTTTCTCTAAAAATTTATATTACCTTGATACCTTCATCTTACCATCAGTGCATAGCAGTCATCATTTTTTAATTGTTTGCTTATCCTGTCAAGGAGCAATTTTTGTATTTATTCTTTTGCAATGGAAAAATCTATCTGAACTGGTTTAACTAATTTAAGAGATGTGAGTCTGAGCCACTGTTCTTGCTTTGTTTGCTATATTTTCATTAGTGGCCTCTCATTTAAAGATTGGCATATCACCCCTAATTTAAGAAAAGAAACCCATTTGCAAAAATCATAACTAAAAGACCATAACATGAATCAGACTTAATTTACTTAAGTATAATTTTACAGCTTCTATAGACATATTTTTCAGAGAGCAGGGATGCGATTAGCAAGGCCTGTAAAATTTGCCTATGAGCTAGAAGTGTGCATGTTCTGAAGCTCCTTGAACCTAACTTTGCTACACTGGAAGTTCAGTCCATATTGCCACACAACAAACTATAACAGAAGCAGATGAAAAAGGAAGCAAAGTATCAAGGAGAAAGTGTTTGTGCCAGTTCATTGCTTGGGTAATGCACTGCAAAACCAGGATACCTCTTTTGGGGTTACTTAAATACTAGCGGGTGTTTTTGCTTGTAGTTGTTCCAGATCTTCCCTTGCTGAGAACAGCAGGCACACCTCATCCTTGGACTGCCTGGATGTGGCTTTCTTCAAACTATGGTAACTCAGTAAAATTGAAGATGAGGGCTGTAGCTATGGGAATCTGTATGTCTTCAGAAATCAACACATCTGTACTGACCTGAGTTTTTAAACATGATCACATTTGAGGCTCTGATTGCCAAATGAATACTTTATGAAATTTGTTTTGCATGTTTACCAGCCATTCCTTTATCCACTCATGATCTTTCACAGATAATATTATAGTCAAAGTTCCATATGCACCCTGTTCCAAACGAAGATGTTTCCTGAATCTGTTTTCTTAATAATACATAACAGTTTGTGTTTTCAGGAATAGAGAGGACTTCTCCCTGTAAGACTCCTATGAACCTGATTTGGGCTTAGTGAATGAAAAAGGAGCTGGTTCCAAGTTTTTGAACAGAGCACAAAAATATTTCTTTGTAAATTTTACCCAATACTTAAGGTGAGTGCATCAGTATTACTTAAAAACCCCCTAACATATTGTGATTCTCCTTAAGGAAATCAAAGTTTTCTCTTCCTCTTGATTATGCTTCACATTGCCATAATACTATTTTTTCACTGAGATATATCTTTAAATGAGCGTCATGGAACAGTAAAAAGACACACTTTCACTAGAGATACCAGGGTTCAAATTCTGTTACCTGGTTGTAAAAGTTCGTCATGTATGATCATAGTATCATAGTATCATTCAGGGTTTTCTAGTCCATTAAAAATGCATACAAACAATAAATCATTACAGAAATGCCTTAACAGGGGAAAAAAAAAAAAAAAGGTAGAGAGGAAAAAAGAATACTTGGGCTATTTTATATAACATCTTCCAATAAAACTGTCTCTAAAAGACTGTTTGAGAGTAGAAAGCCTACAGTACTGGCACATAATAGTGAGATGAAGTGAGATAACAGTGAGAATGTGAACAACACGCCTTTAGAGGATTGTCTGGATGACAAGAGAACTGTTTCACAGGGTTTCATGGAGGGTGGTCTACTTTTCACTTTTTACTGTTACATTATATGTATGGGCTCCCCCAACAGGGACTGAGTAGCAATAAGGATAAGGGACATTGACTGTCAAATCAGCTGTCTCTGACTTATTCTTCCTAGGAACAGAGTCCCATCTTTTCATAATTCAGTTCTTCTATTATGCCAAGATTAAGATGAAAAACTGGGGATGGAGCTGTAAGGAGAGGGCAACCTCAGTCTAATTCTTCATACTTCCTACCTTCCTTCTTTTTACTTTCTCATCCCAGCTGAGAGGTAAACCAACACCACCTTATTCTTTTTTAGATTTAAAGGTTATTAACAACTGCAACATTAACCTACTCAGATCTTATTTTCATTATCTTAGACAGGAGGGTTGGATTAAGATAGCTGGTATGAGCATGATGTGATTTAGTTCTATTTGATGTTTCTGCCTTAGCAAATGTCAGAAGCAGGGAACAGAGTATTAATAATCATTTGGATCCAATATGCTAGAAGCAGATCTCCAAGAGAATGTACTCATTAAAATAAACCTCCAAGGTAGAAAACCCCCACCTTGCATTTAACTCCACCAGAATACAAATGCAAACAAGCCCACTCAAGACATATTTGACAAATATAGGGTTAAATAAAAACATTAGTATCTATTTAAAAGCAGTTTGCCAGAGCAGTTATTTCATGTTAATCACTTTGTATTTACTGCACTTTGAGAAAGACGTATTTGTTATGCAGACAGTGTTCATTGTTGTAGCTTGCTCATTAATGCACTGCTACCAGCAACAAAATGAATTAGCTCTCTGAATACTAAACTGGGAAACCAACATTGAACCAGAGTGGCACAATGACACATACAGGATTAAAATATACTATCCAGCTATGAGAGGGTGCATTTGTGGCCTCTGATAGCTATCATCTATTTTTAGGATTAGTATTAGTAGGGAACTTCTCTGGAATGGTTGAAAATTGTATAACAAACAATACTGATCATTTATGTTCCCATGGGAGTTTATGCTCTTTCTGGAATACAAATATCTCATGGATTATTTCCCATGCTTGACCACAGCCATTTTTTCCCATCAACAATTTATCATTTATGCCTTTACATGCATACTTTGAATTTCTGCATACTGTAGATCCATAGCAGCACTGTGGAAAGTACATGAATACAAAACACTGAGGAATCAAAGCCCTACTGTGTCTGTGAAGATATGTCACAGATGTGCAAAAGCAGAGTAACAAAGCAAATGCCACCTGTCACTCTGAATGTTTTTATATTGCTTTAGATGTCCCTGTATCACAAGAATAACATTAATCTCATAATAGTAGGTTGTTACTTTTAGGTATAATCTACTCTGTACAGGTCAGTAAACTAGAAAGGGCTGATTCTATGTTTAAAATAAAAGGGGGGAGGGGTGGGAGGGGCAGTGAGGAAGAAGAAAAACAGAGGGCAAAAAATGGGAGAAATAGCTCTGTCAGCTAAAATCTTGGTAGATATATCTATATATCTATATCTATATCTATATCTATATCTATATCTATATCTATATCTATATCTATATCTATATCTATATCTATATCTATATCTATATCTATATCTATTTTAGTGGAAACTTAGGATTTGCCTGATAATAATGTGTGTTCAGGTCAGAGCTGAAGGCTGCAGCTTACTCTACATCTCTGAAAAACTCTGGGCTTGTTTCCCCAAGATATTTCAAGCACAACACTCTCCAACATTCAGAAGGGAGGAAAAAGCATCCTATTAAAACAAAACAACAACAACAACAGCAAAGTCTCCTTGGAGCCTTCTGTTCTCTAGACTGAATAGACCCAACTCTCTGTCTATCTCTATAGGAGAGGTGCTCCAGCCCTCTAATCATCCTCATGGCCCTTCTCTGGACATGCTCCAGCATGTCCAGATCCTTCTTGTAATAGGGGCTCCAGAAATGGACACAGTACTCCAGGTGGGGTCTCACCAGAGTAGAGTAGAGGGGGAGAATCACCTCCCTCTACTGCTGGCTGTGCTTCTCTTGATGCAGCCCAGCATGTGATTGGTTTTCTGGGCTGTAAGTGCACATTGGTGGCTCATGCTGAGGTTCTCATCCACCAGCATGCCCAAGTTCTTTTATTCAATACTTTATTCAATGCAAAGGCACTAGTAACTTTTGAAAGCAGAATGAAGTTACTGGAAGTTGAATTTGCCACAGATGTAATTGTAAACACTGTAATTAAGCACACACATCCCTCAAAAGAAAAAAAAAAAAAAAAAGAGAGAGGGGGGAAATTTCATAAACGATCTACTTGGGTGCAAAATGCATGCTGGAAAATTCTGAAAGCTGAAGAAATATTTCATTATCATGTCTGCATCAATGTGCAGATTACACTACACAGCGTAGGTTCCATTTCTAAAAATGTTTATAGCATAACATGCTAATTGATCACAACACACTGCAAGTGATTAAAAAATAATAATTTTCCTCACTGAATAATTAGATTATGCCACTCCAGAATGGTGGTTGTGCTTTTCCCCTATACTTTCGCTTAAGGGCTCTGAAATTTACTGAACCATAACATCATTTGTGTTGTGGTTGGCTTAGTTGTATTTGGTTAGGCACCTTGAGACCCACAGGCACTGAAGTCATGATGGTTATCACTACTATTGAAGGAAAGGACTTCATATTTAGTTATGTTATCTTTCTCTTGGATGACTGAGGGTCTGAAAGGAAAGAATAAGTGCTATCAATGTTCCTTATTTGTATCTAGAGTCCGAAATTAAACACTATACTGTCTGTAAATGTGTATATCCCTTAAATAGAAGAATAATAAAGCTATAGGCTGTGCCAGGGTAATTAAAAACAAATGTAAAAAAAAAATCCATTTAGTGTAGGGTACAGGTTTCCTAGTTTTAAGGAAAAATAAGTCCACATCTTAATGCTATCCAAAGCTGTGTAAAATAACAGAAAATAGACGTACAAGTCTACTGAGGCCACTCCAGTACAAGAATGATTTCTTACAAATCTTGTCCCATGTAATAGTAGAGTTTCCATTGACATTGCAGAGATATTCCTTCGGGTTGTGTGACCATTTTAGGTTATGCCTTTAAGAAAAGGACAGTGCTGGAACACTCTGGCTGAATGTTTTGGTGTAGAATGAAACCATTCAGATATTCCAAACGAATTTCATTGGTAGATAGGTAGAATGCAACTTTAAGATTTAGTTCAGTTGGAATCTTTCTCAGTTCCAGTTTGTTCTGCTTTTTCAGCCTGTCTGCTTCTGAGCAACTAGCCGGAGTGACCTTGAGATAAGAAAATTAATCCCTGCATGCGCTTCTGAAGCGTAACAAAATTTCATCTTTATTAATTTCCTTTTCTCTCTCTCTAGCTCTTTTTGGGAAAAAAGGGAGGTAGGGGGAGAGAGGGGGTACAGAGGGGGAACCCTCCTCTGTCTGGAGGAGGGAATTTAGTTCTGTATTACTTTCTTTGCTGTATATTTCTGTATATATTTTAAACACTGTATATATTGTGTATATATTGTGTATATATTGGATGGTTAATGAAATTTTAATAGAACTAAGGTAAAAAAAGAGGGTGTATCACCTTTGGAAGAGAGGGGAGGCAACCCATGGAATGTTTAAGGATGTTGCCAAATCATGTAGGAAGAAAATTAGGGAGGCAAAAGCACATTTGGAGCTTAAACTGCCCTCTACTGTGAAGGACAACAAAAAGTCCTTCTATAAATATATTAATAGCAAGAGGAAGGGAAAGGACAACCTCCACTCCTTGGTTGACATGGAGAGAAATGTTGTATCAAGGGATGAGGAAAAGGCAGAGATACTTAACACCTTCTTTGCCTCAATTTTTACTACAAGGACAGAACGTGTTCCTGACAGCTGGCCTGCAGAGCTAGCAGAAGGAGCCAGGAAGCTGCACAGTTTCCCTATGTTCCATGACGAGGTGGTTGGAACTCTCCTCAGCAGCTTGGATCCCCACAAGTCCATGGGACCAGATGGAATTTATCCTAGGGTGCTGAGAGAGCTGGCAGATGAGCTGACCAAGCTGCTCTCCATCATTTTCCAGCAGTCCTGGCTCACTGGAGAGGTCCCAGTAGACTGGAAGCTAGCCAACATGGTGTCCATCCACAAGAAGGGCCGGTTGGATGAACCAGGGAATTACAGGCCTGTCAGCCTGACCTCATTGCCAGGCAAGATCATGGAACAGGTCATCCTGAGTGCAATCACACAGCACTTAGAGGATGGCCAAGGGATCAGGCCTAGCCAGCATGGATTTAGGAAGGGCAGGTCCTGCCTCACCAACCTGATCTCCTTCTATGATCAGGTGACCCACCTGGTGGATGTGGGGAGGCCTGTTGTTGTAGTCTACCTGGACCTCAGCAAGGCCTTTGACATCTTCCCCCATAGCAAACTCTTGGCCAAGCTGTCAGCCCATGGCTTGGACAGCAGCACTCTGAGCTGGGTTAGGAACTAGCTGGATGGCCGAGCCCAGAGAGTGGTGGTGAATGGTGCCACATCCAGCTGGCGGCCAGTCAGTACTGGTGTGCCCCTGGGATCAGTGCTGGGCCCCATGCTCTTTAACATCTTTATTGATGATCTGGATGAGGGCATTGAGTCCATCATCAGTAAATTTGCAGATGACACCAAGCTGGGGGCAGGAGTTGATCTGCTGAAGGGTAGAGAGGCTCTGCAGAGGGACCTCGACAGGCTGGACAGATGGGCAGAATCCACCGCATTAGATTTAACACATCCAAGTGCAAGGTTCTGCACATTGGCCACAACAACCCCATGCAGTGCTACAGGCTGGGGTCAGAGTGGCTGGAGAGCAGTCAGGCAGAGAGGGACCTAGGGGTACTGGTCGATCACAGGCTGAACATGAGCCTGCAATGTGCCCAGGCAGCCAAGAGGGCCAATGGCATCCTGGCCTGCATCAGGAACAGTGTGGCCAGTAGGAGCAGAGAGGTCATTCTGCCCCTGTACACTGCACTGGTTAGGCCACACCTCGAGTCCTGTGTCCAGTTCTGGGCCCCTCAGTTTAGGAAGGATGTTGACTTGCTGGAACAAGTCCAGAGAAGAGCAACAAAGTTGGTGAGGGGTTTGGAACACAAGCCATATGAGGAAAGACTGAGGGAGCTGGGATTGCTCAGCCTGGAAAAGAGGAGACTCAGGGGTGACCTTATCACTCTCTACAACTACCTGAAGGGAGGTTGTAGACAGGCAGATGATGGTCTCTTCCTCCCAGGCAGCCAGTACCAGAACAAGAGGACACAGTCTCAGGCTGCACCAGGGGAGGTTCAGGTTGGATGTTAGGAAGAAGTTCTATACAGAAAGAGTGATTGCCCATTGGAATGGGCTGCCCAAGGAGGTGGTGGAGTTGCCGTCATTGAAGGTGTTCAGGAGGAGACTTGATGGGGTACTTGGTGCCATGGGTTAGCTGTTTGGGTGGGTTGGATTGGTTGATGGGTTGGATTGGTTGATGGGTTGGATGCGATGATTTTGAAGGTCTCTTCAACCTGGTTTGGTTTATTCTGGTTTATTCTACATTCACTGCATTTCATCTTGCTTGTATATATAGCTTTAATTCATCTCTGCTTCTCCAACTGAGTCAGCCGTGGTTTCTTTCTTTGTGGGGGAGGGACGGCTAGGCCTTCTCTCACCACCACAGGTTGTTTTGCCTATCTCAAAATTGAGTCTCAAAATATACTTTATAGAATTATTTATTTGTTTTATCCCTAAACTATCATATTTTCAGCCTTAGGAATAAATTCCTCTGTCTTCAAATTTTCCAAAAGGCTTTTGGTAAAAACTTTGACATTGGTAAATTCCTTTCATTATATTTAGCCTTCAGTCAAAATAAAAGTTCAATACTCTACACTGGTGGTAGCAAGTTATTTTCGGGGGGCTCTCCTTCCTCCTTCTCAATTATAAAGACTTGCCTTTCATGCATTTTAGAATTTTTAGCCTCATGAAGGGGCAAAATAATCTACTGAGTGAGGCAATTATGGTTTTACTCCTTAGTCTTCTATCTTTAATACATCGTCATGTATGCCTTTTCACCCCATATCATCATCAAAAAAACCTTGATCTTTACTTTTATTGATGTAAATATGAGGTTTAAATATTTCCTTTAGGATTCTGGTCCGTATACAAATCACCCCTGCCCCTTTCTCCACCTTTTCTTAACCAGTTTCTTGTTTAGTAGAGCTTCTATTTTCTTGTCCACTACAGTTTTCTTCTTAGGGGATTTGTAGATTGTTCTATCTTGCTTCATTAGGTACTTCTAACAAGATCTTTCAGTCTGTCTCCAGTCTCACAAATTTTATTAGTTACTCTCACTACCCCATTAATTTTTCTCTCAGATTTGCAAAATTTCCTTCCATGAAATGAAACTCACTTTTGTTGCTGCACAAAAGGAATTAACTGCCTCAACTAGGGAAAAAAATAGGGGGGGGAACAAGAAAGAAAGAAAAAAAAAAAAAGTCAAAATAAAGCAATCTCTAAAACAAACAAAATTGAAATGGGAGATTTGAGTAAACTAACCAGCAAATTCCATCTATCCCAGAAATAAGAGGACTCTTAAAATAAGCAGTTACTTCACAGCTGTTATTAAATCCTGCTCTTACAGCAATCACAACTTCTGACAGCATTTTTTTGTTTTATTATATGTGTATGACCTGAGAATGATATCCGCACCGAAAACACCTCTTTCCTATATCCTAATTTTAAAAGTTAGTCTGAAACAGCTGCTGCATAAATGCAAAGAATACTTGCATAGTAATGATGCATTATTTGCCCTCTTTGCTGTTATATCACACTGGTTATCCATCTCCAGACACTGTAATACAAAATGTGCTTGACATTTTGTATTAACTCTAGTATTAATTAATGGAATTAATTAATATTAATGGAAATATGTAGAAAACATTCCCATTGGAATGGTTAGGAAAGATTATTTCCATTTTCCCATTTTTTGTCATCAAAAATTCTTTGTCTGCTATTAACCATACCATTCATTCCCTTTTCTGGGTGAAGCAATGTGCTGATGAGCAGTTCCTAGTGAATCTCCAAGCATTCTGCTGTAAAGTAGTTATTTCCAATAATGCATGTTTTTATAATAGAGAATCAAAATACTGTTTTGCATTAAGAGACAGAAATTAGCCATCTATGAATTAGTCAAATACATAAAGATGTGTGTGTGTGTTTGTGTGTGATCATTTTTCTGAAACAAGAAAGCAGAATGGAAAAATTATGAGAAGAAAAAAGAAAGAGGGAAAATCCTCTTTAGGGAAAATGACTATTACAAAGTAAAATTAATTCTATGACTTACAGCTCTGTACACCAGCTGCCTTATTCATTGTGTGACCTAGATATTAAGGGTTGTAGTCAAAAAGTAAAAATTGGAACATTATATTGATAGCAAATGTGTACAACAAAATGGTTGGTGTGGCAGACTCAACCTACACATAGCATGCATTTTTAAGGTTTCACTTCAGACTGTCTTTAGGCTAGTTCAGTAGTTATTACACAGTAGCAGCTGGGGTTTAGGTACATGACTGGAGCAGATCTTTTTGTTTGGCTTCGTCTGATCCCGTGCGATCTGGTGTAGGTGATCCTGCTCTGGCAGGCGGATTGGACTAGATGATCTTTTGAGGTTCCTTACAGCCCCCAACATTCTGTGATTCTGTGAGAACATGTATTTGAACTGAAAATGAAGCCATATCCTCATTTGCTCATGCACATGCTATAATCAAGTAGCTGTTGATCATAAAAGTATCCCCATTTCTTTGAGCAATGTGAAGGATTTCACATATTTATATAATTTAATCGATAATCTGAGCCCAGGTCCAAGGGAAAATATGTATTTGATTTTCTAATTTTGAACATTTTTCTTACCTTAGCCAGTCATCTTCAGCACTGAACTTCATAAACTCATATCTGAGTGTTATTTTTGATTCTTTTTGGAAGACATTTTAATCTGACATCTGTTAGCCATTCTCACTTGGGAGCACAGATTCACACAAGTATTTATGCTGAACTTATCCCTGCCACAGGTCCAGGAGTTTTAGGACAGTCAACAGAAAAAAACAAAAAAAAGAAAAGAGGATTATGACATTCATCTCATGCACCTTTATTCATACGGGAACTTATACACTCAGTTTCACTTAGTAATTTAGGCTGCATGCACAGCCATGGAAATTGAAAGGCTCTGTTAGACAGTGGTTCGGCTTCAGTCTAGGATGGTATAGTGGAGTGTGGATTCCACCTTCTTGAATCATATCAGCATTTCCTTGGAGGGAGCAAGACTGCAAGGTCATTTCAGACAGCACTGAGTAAGAGTTTGCAAGAAATTGAACTGAACACCAGATGACTAGCTTGAATGAAGTATCTAGTCTCTAAGCAGGAAGATACCTACTGTCATTTTGAAGGCCTCTGAGTAACTTCTCCAGCCCTAAACTGCCTCTCCAGGTGGACAAGGATATCCCATCATATCCGTCAGACCTCTGTGAATCTCAGGTATCTCTATAAGAATCACAAAACCCATAAACTGTCTATATTTGAACTATTGAATGGTAGAATTAGATGTGCTGAATTAGTGAATTTCTTGAATTGAGAAAGACAGTCTAGGTAGGATGATGAAATCAGGTGTTTACATCCCCACTTGTTATCTAATCATATTTCTTTTTCTGATATTACTTTTAACACCATTATTACAACTTTAGGAGTAAACTGATCACTTAACACTAATCTCTCAGGAATCTTTGATCTATTGAATCACCTCCTACAACAGAATAATTTCCTTGCTCTTGCCTTTTTGTTCTGTGGTATTATTACTCTGTGCTGTAGCAGTTTTATCTAGAGAAAATGCATCTGTACTCTATAGATTCCCCTTTTTACTCACCTTATCTGATCTGAAGACTGAGGGTTTTTTGAGCCTTGGATTGGAATGTAATTAAAATAAAACAAATTAGTTCTATAATCTTAAAGGCAATAGTGCTGAGAGAAGTGTACCAACATGGAAATTATGTCAGTGAATTTTAAAGGAACTAAGTTTTGTTGATTGTAACTTTTGGCTTTTTCTTATGAATAAAATTCCTGACACCTTGAAGAAGATTAAAGTATATATTTCTAATCATTATTTTATCCAATAATTATAGACTTATAATGTATACTTAACATGGTACGCAAGGAAATTCAAAAGACACATTCCTAGATAGAGAGTTATCTACTAATCATAGATGTGATAGAAGAAATAGATGTAAGCTGGAAATTGGAGCAAAGATGTATTAGGATTGTGGCATACCATTCTGTGGTGTTTTAGTTTACAGATAGAAGTACACAGGTCAAGAGTCATCCATAAAATACTTCCTATGGGAGATGGGAAGTGAGTTGATTCTCCTAGATAATAAATTAAAAACTT
This sequence comes from Melanerpes formicivorus, assembly GCF_026170545.1. Lineage (NCBI taxonomy): Eukaryota > Metazoa > Chordata > Aves > Piciformes > Picidae > Melanerpes > Melanerpes formicivorus. The sequence continues at coordinate 46,234,171 of NW_027142353.1, read as the reverse complement.
ACGACTTTTAAAATAATTTTTAACCAAAATAATCAACTTCTTTTTGATGAATATTATTGATAATAGCAACACCATTAGCCCAAAAAGAAGTTGAAATCATAATGCAAATAAATTACTTTATTTCCTTGGTCTCTATGCATACAGTTATATGTCAATACTCTCACCAGCTACTGAAAAAATCTCCCCTTAAGTAGAAATCACACAAAATATTAAAAATATTGTTCTATTCCTCAGATGTAAACCTTTGTATTTCATTGACTTTAATGCATATCTTATATACCAGCCCATAAAACAGAAGTATAATTTCATGAAATATTTCTACATTCAAGTTCGAGTTTCTATTTTAGATTTGAATTATGTAACAATTTTATGTAAGAAAAAAATATTGTGCTGGGTTGAAATTACCCCCCTAACATAAAATTGCCAGACCAGCTCATTTGAAAGCAAATGAAGCTGCATTTGTAAGCAGAACTACAATCTAGAAATATGGACTGCAATGAATAGATATACAATATACAATTTATAAACAGCTCAAGATCCCCCCTGGACAAAACCAGAGGGCTACCAACAGCTTCCCCTTCCCTGCTCCCTTCCCCTTCCCTGCTCCCTTCCCCCCCCTCTGTACATGGGACAGGAGAACAAAGGAGAAAAACAGAGAGTTGCTTGTTAGTATTTAGCCACCCACAAGAACGCAATGTCAGTAACAGCTCAGCAAAGCACCAGCTAGCATCTACCACAGTGAAGGAAGGCAAAAAGAGATAGCTAGTTTATACATACTAACTTTATGTTAGTAGTCTGTCCAATGAGATTCTTTAGACCTCGTCATTATTTTCCCTTTTGCATCCAACAGCAATTTATTTACATTCTATCACTTTCTGTAAAAGATTTGTGGAAGATTTTCCTAGGCCTAAAACTACCACAAATATAAACCAAAATAAAATGGAAATATTTGAACAAGAAAAAAAAAATATTTTCCATTAAAGTCAAAGCATGGAATATTTGAGGAAAAAAAATGGATTTTTTTCTCCTTTAAAATTTTAATATATGTTTCTATTTGTTTAATTCAGAACATGGTAAATGTTTTAGAAACTATGAGGAAAGATAAAGGCATAAGATATAAATTTTATGAATGGTTTCTCACATTCTGATAAGCAAGATTGTTATAGAAGAGATGCATTTTACACCATCCTTTCTCAGACCACGTGTTATATTGACAAAAACTTATCTGCACTAGCAGAGGAAGAATAGTTCTTCAATACTAGTATTAAATCTAAAGATGTGTCTATTTTGAATTTGGTATCAGTTAGAACAAAGAGTTTAGCTATTATATGTTATTTTTTGTTTATAATGAACAATCTGTTTGCACTACCTATGGTCTAAAACAAGTATCAACACCATGTGAAGTTCATTAACTGCAAAGATTCACTTTACACTTCAACAGGACAATTTCTGTAGGACATTTGTCTTCAATGTGAACTAAAGGAGGCGATTAAAATTTGTGGCAGAATTTAAAGCTGTTTTTTTGTTGATTTTGTTGGGTAAAGAACAATTGCAAAAGGTACTTAAGCTGGATAATATGTTATATCTTGGAATTTTCTGGTCCTCTGTGTTCAGATGATTCTATTTTTTCTGTCTCTGTACTAGAGAACAAGTAGAGCCGCAATGAAATATTTATCAAATAGTTTAAAATCCACCTTTTTAAAAAAAAGGCAAATTTTTATGCTGGAGAACTAATCTATAGTGTCTAGTAATCAACTCTATCACAATCTGTTAGCACAAATTTTATTTTTATTTTTTTGGGACTGATGATGATCCTGAGACACAGCATATAGTACCAGAAGGCAAAAAAGGCTTAATTCTAAATATCTTAGTTGCAATTCAGTACCATATAGTGCAAAGAAAAGAAAAAAAAAAACCAAAAAAAAAAAGACAAGAAAAAAAAAGGAAAAAAAAAAAGAAAAAAAAAAAAAAAAAAAAAAAAAGAGAAATCTTATGTAAGTCTTCCTTGTAGATATTATTGGCTTCACTTTCAGTCACCACTTAACAGAAACCAATCTGCGCCAGTGGAAGATGTCAAAAAAAGGAAAAAGGATGATTTAGCCAGATTAATAAACTATTTCATTGTATACAACTGTTTGATGAACATCTGGTAAAACAGATGTTATCTTGGTGACAGGAGCTGTCTGAACTATGCTAACTCTATACAATAAACTACAGGACAGAATGAGGCAGTGTAACAAGAGAAACTGGGCATTCAGAGGAATGATTGAAGGTGTTTGAATTTATCACAAAACATAGTAACTATTAAAATTCCCATAGTAATCAGACATTATTTTTTACAAGATGCTGACTGTCCTTCTCATGCAAAATGTGAAAGATGTAGAATGTTTCTTTAAACTCAGCAGTTCTTATGATAATCAAGCAAAATACTTTGGCCTAGTATTTTTGGAGCAAAATTCTGTGGTTTTCTACAGTTGATAGATAACTGTGTGCCTACACATCTTTTATTATTTAAAACACATTTAAAGGCTACAAAGACATAGACATCAGCACTAAATTTGTGCTATATATCATTGGTTTGCTTTCTCAGTATTCTTCCATTTGACTGCAGTATGTTACAGGCAAAAAATAGAACAGCATAGAGAGCCATGACTATGCCTCATTTGGGAAGATGCCATTTGCACCCATCAGAAAAGTTTTCAACTTTTCAAACAGGCCAGGTTGTCTACACTTTTTAACAAGTCCAAGTGTCTTGAGTCACAACAATCCCACACAACACTATAGGCTTGGGGAAGTATGTCTGGAAAGGTGCCCACCAGAGAAAGACGTGGAGGTGTTGATCAAAAACCAACTGAACATGAACCAGTGGTGTGCTCAGGTGATTTTAAAATGGCCAACAGCATCCTGGCTTGTATCAGGAATATAGTAACAAGCAGGACTGATTTCTTCATTGTATACATCACTGGTAAGGCCACTCCTTGAGAACTATGTTCAGTTTTGGGGCCCTCAATATGAGAAAGACACTGAGTTTATGGAGCATTGCAGAGTAGGGCAACAAAGCTGGTGAAGGGTCTGGAGGAAAAGTCTTATGAGGAGTAACTGAGGGAACTGGGATTATTTATCCTGGAGAATAGGCTGAAGAGAGACCATACTGCTCTCTGCAACTACCTCGAAAGAGGCCTCTTCTCCAAAGTAACAAGTGATAGGATAAGGAAATGGCCTCCAATTAGCCAGAGAAGGCTTCAATTGGGTGTTAGAAGACATTTTTTCACTGAAAAGGTTATCAAACACAGATAGATAATAGTTGAACTCAATGATCTTAAAGGTCTTTTCCAACCAAAACAATTCTGTGGTTTTATATCATGAAGGTACAAGAATTTTTCTTATAGTAATGATTACATTATTACCATTTAATAAAGTCTGATGGTATTCTGTAATATTATGACACATATCTGTAATGCCATCTTCAGGCTTCCATTAATGCAAAATGTTACCTACATAATGAATAAAAGTCTCCCTGCACATCATCCTATAATACAACAGGTAGAACACTGAAAATCTGAATACTTAATTACATTCATTTACATAAGGAACATAAGGAAGTGCCAATTAAATTCACATTATCACACATTTTAATTAACTGATGCATTAGTGTTCTGATTTTTTTTGTAGGTATGTTCACTATTTTTTTTTTACTGAATTGTTATCATTTTATATGGCATCTTTAGCCACACACTTCTAAAAATTAAATGCTAAGTCACAAATTCACTTTTGCACCTCTTTAGCTTATTAATTGTTTACTAAGTTTTGATTAAAACAACAAATTCTCATGCCAGTGGTTCTAGTTTAAGATCTCCAAATTGTACTCTTTTTTCAATGAACCTACAGTAAAAATATTTAAAATATTTCTTATACTCTACATATTCACAGAACTGACTGAAAAGTGTTAAATCCTTTGGGCAAATAGAAACTGGTATGCATTAAGCATAACTCCTTTTCATCTTCATAACTAATCTGCTCAGTAAATCAATAAAATACAACCTGATTTCTAGCTATTGATCTAACCCACTTTACATATGACAAAAAACAAATTCTGACAAATGATGGAATAAAAGAAAGAGGATGTGGAAACTTCTGTCCTTTGACAACTGACATCTATATTATTCTCCTACTTACAGGAAAGAGCAGATAATTTTTAAAAATGTTTAAATGGCTAACTGCTGTTTTAATGCTTGTGGGTATTAAGCAAACAGATATGCATCAATGTACACACCCTTGTAGCTTAGATCATTGACCCTGTGAGCAATGTGGGTTTACTGAAGTTATTCTTGAGCTGTTTCATGGGCAATCTCTTTGATTCAAACCTTACTCTGCCACTGATGATGAGATCTTTCTCTCAAAAAGTTATAGGATAGCTAAAGCAATGGAAACCCTCAGCTCTGTGATTTTCAATATCTTGTCAAAAATGCAGATATTTTCTACTGAATTATACTTTGAGGATTTTATGCATGAATGCAAAACAATTACAGACAGGGTTAAAAATACTATTGATAGTGGCTAATTATGACAGATTTAAATTTCCACATTACATTACTTTTAATTTATTATATACTGAGTATGACAAGACATGTATTCCTTCCTCTTTCAGTTTCTCAATGATGGTAAGCTATTATGCTAAACTGGCAGATGAAGCATCATTTAAGACATTTCAGATATCATTGTCACCAAAACCAAAGAAGAGAAAAGGAGAATCTAGTTTATAGCTAGATAAGTTAGGTTTTGGGTCTACACTGTATATTTCAAAAATGCTGACTTCTGAAACCATGAGGTTTGGGGGCATTCTGCCAAGCAGTCTTCCCTGAAGTTCAAAGTCAAGTCTGCTTCAAAGGTGGAGTGTACTTGAAGCAGCATTTCCTTTGTCCTTTTTTTACAAGTTGCTGTGTTTCCAACTTGAATATTTAACTTAAATATTACTTCTATAAATAATCCTATTGATTTTGCAGATAAATACAAGCATATACTCCCTTTCCTTTTATACAGTGCATCTGAGGATCTGTCCCTAACAGCAGGATAATTCACCAGTTGGGATTCAGGGCATATGGTTCAGAATAGACATTTCCAGAGCTGTGCTCTAACTCTGAAGATTTTCATCATTCATGGCAAAAAAAAAAAAAAACCAAACTAGCAATCTCAAGGGTTCAGGCAGAGTATCCTGATGAAAATCAAATAAATTTAAGTGAAATATATTAATAATTGCTTTTAAAAGTTTCATAAATTTAGAGATGTTAAGATTTTCATAAGTAGTTAGAAAGCCACTGTACATGCATTCATATTCTTTAGTGGTTATAATGTGACATCAATTTCCAGGAAATCGGAAAAATGGTAGATGAAAAATCTAGGAATGCAGAAGAACATATATGGCCAAATAAACACCGATGTTATATTAAATCACAGTTGAAAAAAAATATGTGAAAGATATGATCTTTTACCAGAACACGTATATATGTCTCAGAAAAAATACCCTGAGGTTGTCAAGAAGGGACTGGATGTGGCACTTGGTGCCATGGTTTAGTCATGAGGTCTGTGGTGACAGGTTGGACTTGATGATCTTTGAGGTGTCCTCCAACCTTGGTGATTCTGTGATTCTGTGATTTATTTCATAGATAAGGTTGTCTGATAATCACAGAATCACAGAATGTGTCTGATTGGAAGAGACCTCAAAGACCATCCATTCCAACTTTCAACTCAGCGTTGAAGGATCAACACTAAACCATGTCCCTAAGTACCATGTAGATACACCACTTGAACACCTCAATGGATGGTGACTCCCCTATTGCCCTGGGCAGACCATTGTAGTATTTGACAACCGCAATGAAGAAATATTTCCTAATATCAAGTCTAAACCGCCCCTGGTGCACTTTGTAACCATTTCCTCTGGTCCTATCATTCATCATACACAAGAAGAGGCTGACCCTGTCCTCATTCCAACTTCTCTTCAGGTAGCTGGAGAAAGCGATAAGGTCTCCCCTCAGGATCTTCTTCTCTAGACAGAGCAACCCCAGAACCCTCAGATGGTTTCTGTAGGTCATGTGCTCCAGGCCCTTCACAAGCCTCATTGCTCTTCTGTGGACATGCTCCAGCACCTCAACATCCCTCCTATAGGGAGGGGCCCAGAACCAAAAACAATACTGGAGGTGTGGCCTTACTAGTGCTGAATACATGGGGCTGACAACCTCCCTGTTCCTGATGACCACAGTGTTTCTACTACAAGCTAAGATGTTATCCAAGAAAATACACAGTCCCCATATGACAAAGTTATGTGAAAATGGGTAGGTTACAAAATCAGGACCAAATAGCCCACATTAAAGATAATTAGGTAGAACCAGCCCTGAACTGAGTATATTTATGTAATGAGCTTACTGTATTTTACAGTTACCCCTTTTCTTCTGCACTGGTATTTTGAGATTTTAACACTGTAACATAAGAATTATTTTGTTATTAACTGTATTTTTTAAGTATTTAGTTGAAGGGTTTTGTTGGCTGTGTTTAATTGGTCTGGTTAGGTTACTTTGAGACCTGATTTATAAAACTTGATATCATAGAGGATCTAACACCCAGTTAGACAATATGGGAACTAAGGCTTTAGAGCTCACAAACCATAGTGGCCCTGCAAGTTAAATGCAAACTTAGTCTCCTGATTTTGCTGTGAATCTAGGACTATGAACCTGAAAGTTCTAACACTGGTGGCTTCAGGAAAACCCGTGTCACTGATTTCATTTCAGAGTGAAGTAAAGGTCTCTGTGTTATCACCTAACAAGAAAGGGTAAAGGAAACTGTTCTCTGTGTTTCCAGGACACCCATTTTTCTTTCTAGGAAGTCACCCTTTATTTAGTCACTTTCTCTCATTTGTAGTTTCTCATTCTACTTTTACAGGAAAATGCAAATTACTGAACATCAGATTCTTGACCAGCCAGCAAAGTAATATCCAGAGATATGCTGTATTGCCAAGGAACAGTTTCATTTCTAAAAGCTCTAATTTCTCAGTCTTTATTTCTTCTGCAATTCTGTGACTCACAGAAAAGAAAAAAAACCTCTTTCAGTAGTAAGTAGCACCAGTGACACTAAAGAAATAAGAAGACATAGAAGATGCTGTTCAATTGGGGGGTTTTGTTTGTTTGTTTTTAAGTAGCTCTCTTTTTATAGCTGTATTGTCCTTGCAAAATTATTGTCTTAATCCACTTGTCCAGTCACAATTGTTTTAGCCCTTAACAGGACTTTCCTCATTCCTTCCACTTAAACTTAATTTTCCCTTAGTAGTCGAAGGACACGTAGCATCACATTTATTTCAGTGGACATTGAGTTTTATCTATTTCAGCAAGCCAACCTTTATTAGTTAGGCCTCACAGGACAAGTGACTGTGAAGAACATCTCTAACTGCCACTGATCAATACCTGCAACAGAAGCAGTCAATTACCTATGTTTCTGAGAAGGAAGAAGAGTCCTATTCTTGTTATCTATTGTGATGGGTTATGCCCGTCCTGAAAGCAGGGTGGGGAGGGCTTGTGAGAGCTTTGCCCTCCCAGGAGGGCATTTTCCCCCTGGGAAACTGAGTTACTCTGTTCCACTCCCTCCCCCTCCCTGTCCAGCAAGCCTATAAAAAGGAAGACACTGCAGCCATTAGCTCTTCTTTTGGCTCCTGCCTTGCCTGGACAAGAGGACTGCTGCTAGCTTCCTGTTTCTCTGCCCCATGGTCAGGCCTGGTCCTCCTCCTCCCTGCTACATCCACGCTTCTTCAAAGGACTGGTTTTGTATACATACTTTCCCCATCCATCTTTGTTCCTTACCCTTGTGAACCCTTCCTGATATTGTTTTATATATATATATTGTTTAAAGAAAATTTTTTACCTCTCTATTTCCAAGCCGACTCCAAATTATTTCTTGGTAGATTTGTTTCTTGCCTTTTTCCCCCCCTCTCGATCAGGAAAGAGGAGGGGGAAGTGGGGGAGGGATTTTCAGCCTTGCCCCCATCTGAGCTCTTAAATCCCAGTTAAGGCTCAAACCACCACAACTACCTACATCTTTTTTTAAATTACAAGATCCCTCATTTACCTTCCTATCAGGTTCAACACAATGAATACAAATTGTATTTCCTCCTTCTAATGCAGGTTCATTCCCAGTGAAGTGTTCTGCAGCCCAGTTGTGCTGTTTAACAACATCTTGTGCTTCTTAAATCATGAGCTTGACTGATAGGGAAGTCAACACTCCAACACTAGCAGAGATTTGCTGTTTAAGCCTAAAGGCATGGGTTCTGTTTGATTAGGTACCAGAAGAAAAAGAATATGGAAGCTAATTTAACAAAATAACAAAGGTCTTTTCCAACCTGGTTAATTCTATTCTATTCTATTCTATTCTATTCTATTCTATTCTATTCTATTCTATTCTATTCTATTCTATTCTATTCTATTCTATTCTATTCTATTCTATTCTATTCTATTCTATTCTATTCTATTCTATTCTATTCTAAAATGCTACCCTGCAATCCTTCCAAGATAAAGAAGAAATAGGAAGAAAACCAGATGACAACACTTGCTGGTCATTTATTTCAGTGAGGATATATATAAAATGCATGTATTTCCAATGACTGAAAATACTACTTTCTGCCTTCTAAACCTCATTTTTTCAATGGCCTCCTGTTGTTTGCTGTGGAGATTATGAAGTTGCCATTCTTGCCATTGAGTAATTAGGGTTAAAACCCCCCAAATTTCTAAAGACATTTCAGAATTGTTACAGTACCTGATAAATGGCTAATTGCTCTAAAAGAGCTGGGTGGGAAAATGTTTTCTCTGTTGATCGGAAAGTCCGGAAAATCTAAAAATTTTGCCATTGTACATCATACATTTTCAAAGCCAATTGGTGACAAAATAAAGTGCAAAACTGTGAAGAGACTGATTTCACTTCTACACTGAAAATATCAATGTTAAAAAGTGGAATCAAGACTGGAAAGGTTTTTTATCTTTTTCCTACTTTGGTCCCTTTTCTAGCCTCCTCTAAAAAGTTGGTTTTAAGTGCAAACAGAAAATCATTGCTTGTTAAGTTGTAGGTGAGAGATTATACACTGTAAATATAACCATAAAGTGAGTTGTGAGCAGATAGGTATCCTTATTACAGATGGGATATAATTACTTTTCTTCCTAGTAGCTGGTAAAGTGCTGTGTTTTGAATTTAGAATGAGAATAATATTGATAAAACTGTGATATTTTGGTTGTTGCTAAGTAGTGTTTATACTAAGTCAAGAATTTTTCAGCTTTTCATGTCCTGCCTTCAAGAAGGCTGGAGTGGCTATGAAGTGACACACCTGGGACAGGTGACTCCTACTGGACAAAGGGGCATTCCATATCATATGATGTGATGCCTAGCACATGAACTGGGGGAAGAGCTGGCCAAAGGCTGCTGCTCAGGAACTGGCTGGGAATCAATTGGCAAGTGGTAAACAACTGTATCATGCATAACTTGTTTTATATATATTTTTTTAAATTCTTAGCAGTAATATATTTTTTAATTTTTTTACTATTATTTTATTTCTTTTCTGTGATACTAATCTGTCCTTATCTCAACATAAGAATTTTACTGTTTTGTTTTTTTTCTGATTCTCCCCACTATCTCACTGGAATGAGTGAGTGAGTATGCAGCTTTGTGGCACTTAGTTGCTGGTTGGAGTTAAACCACAACAAAAGGCTAAACATTCAGTGAAAGATAAACACATCTAAGTTTGGATGTTGACAGTGGAACATGCCAAAGTGCCTAGCAAAGAGAAATGAGGCACTTAATTGAGTTTTGTGTAGAATTCAGCCATTAGACACTCAGTTCAGTTGCCCATGCATAACAAGCTAGTGTCTGGATTCTGAAATCTGAGATGCCTTAGGTATCCTGCCAATACTTCAGCTGCCACCACAGAATTAAATGTTTCCTACCAATTTTGTTTCACATCTGGCAGACTTGTGCAGATGTCCTGGATACTGTAGGCTATAGCTATCGACACATTTGGTGGCAATACAATTAAACCAAAGATGTTTACCTGAGAGTAAGGTGAATTATTCTCTCATCTCCATTGTCTTTAATGGTTAGGGATGGGATTCAGTTGATATTCATATAATCATTTGCAATCCTCCAGGGAATCTAAGACATCTTCACAAAACTCATATATCTGGCTGAAAAATACAAGACTTAGTGAGGTCATGTGCCCTTTTGAGCAGCAATTGTTGGCCAAGCAGGACATCTGCGACATACAAAAAGATTGACTCTTTTCCTAGTTCTATTGCTTGCAGTAGGAATATAGATACCTGATTTACATGTCACACCTGAGTTTAGGTATCTTTGAGTAGACTTGAATTCCTTTCAAAGTGAGTATGCAGTTATATACCTTAAAGTTGTGTCTATAGTCTTCATCTGCCAGAGTATGTGGCATTTTCAAGGCTTCATACTGATCCTCCCAGAACTAATTGTTTAGGCTGGGGGTATTCACACATCATATAACTGCCAATATCATATAACTGACAAATATTTATTGTAGCATCCTATGTAGCTATCTGACATCTATGTAACATGCTAGTTGCAATTAGAGTAATAATAGAATATAAATCTAAAAGACGTAAAATCTGTAGATACCTGTGGAAGACGAGAAGTTTGTCTCTCTTAATGTAAATCAACAAAGATAAACTGATAGCAGAGCCACTGGAAAGAATCCTGTCTACCACATCGGACTAATCCTGTCCACCAATCCTGGATGCAAATCAATTTGTGATTGCATCATGATAACGTCGGACTACAACAATGGACCTAACGACCCAGCCATCACGCTTTTTGGACAGGGCGGTTCCCGCCCATCAAGTATCTTGGGCAGGGTGATACGATGGTTTCCACCACCTGTGTAAAGGAATGTGGGAAGACTTGTCTGAATGGAGGGGGGGGGGACGGAGGCCCCCCTCGCCTCCATCCAAAAATCTTGCCCACATACACAGCAATACACAGAAAGATTTCCGGGGGAACAGATACCTGGATTATTTCCTTGCCTCTGGAATACCTGACATACCAACACCTGCCTGAGGACTAAAAAACTGTATAAAAGACCTGAGTGACACTGTCAAGGAGGAAGAGAGAAGACGGCACCATAACATCACGGGGCAACGCAACGCATCTTGGACTCTCACCACCCCTGACCGTTGGTAATATAATCTCTTTCTGACTTTCTCCTTCTAATTCCTTCCCTCCTCTCTCCCTCTCTCTCTCTCTCTCTCTCTCCATTTTCTCCCTCTCCCTTCTTATGTCCACTTTATCTAATAAATAGTCTAGCTGTTGATACTTTGGCCTCGTTTGTGCCTTTAATTTCACAACACGGGAATATTTAAAAGAACTGTGTCTCCGGACCGAGACATCTAATGTCTCCGGACCTTGACATTTAAATGGCGTAGTCGGCAGGATTCCCGTGCAGTGAAAAGTATCACAGCAAAATTATTGCATTTCTGAGAACCCCGAAATGTGTGTGTGTGCCTGAGACGTACTTTTAGTATGAAGCGAGAGTGGAGTCCAGATTCGCGTTTCCACTCGCCCGCGAGGGAAGTGGCCGGAGAAGGACGAAGCGAAATTTTCAGAGAGACTGTGTGGGAGTTCTCAAAAGCTTTAAATGTGTGTGCTTTCTCGGGGAAGATTATCCGGGGTACAACTGTTGGTTTTATAGTGTGACCTCCTCGAGAATCCTCTGTACCCTGCTTTAAATTTGTGTGTGCATTCCCGGGGAAGATTATCTGGGGTACAAATGTTGACTTTATAGTGTGACCTCCCCGAGAATTCTCAGTACCCTCTTTTAGGAAACCCAGTGTTGGTGATATTTGTAAAGTGTGGCTTTCCCGAGAAGCCCAGTATTGAAGCAAAAGTTGAGAAACTTCTGCCGGTGTGTGTTCGCTCAGGGAAACAGAGTAACTCTTCCCTAAGAACCACAGGGTTGTTGTCCTGGTGTAACATAAAATTTAAGGTACAAAAGCTGAGAAGCTTTTGCAAGTGTGGGTTCTCTCAGGGAAATAGTGCGACTTCCTTGAGAAGCCCAGGTTGCTGTTGTTTTTTCTTGTGTGTGACCTCTCCTGAGAAATCTATTGTGCATTTTTCCTGGAGAAGATTATTTTGGAGTAAGCCTTTTAAAAGTGTACGTTTTTCCAGGGAAGATTTTGCTGGTACAAACAGTGTTTTGATCTGACTTCCCCGTGAAACTTAGTGCCCCATTAAGAAATGCTTTGTGAAACAAAAGAGATGGCCCGGTGTGAGAGGCTTTTTAACCTTTTAGAAATTCACGGGGCCCGCCCATCTATACAAGGTCTTGATTGGGCTTATGAAAACTGGAATAATTTCCAGAGTGTGGCTGATCGTATTTTGGCTCTGCAAAAGGAAGCCAAGGCAAAAACCGGAAAAGGGAAAGCTTTTATTTGTGCAGTGTTAGGCGCCTGTTTAGCAGCTGCAGTGAGAGAGAAAGAGGAGTGGTATGAGAAAGAAAATAAGACTATTTCCTCTTTGCAGGGCTTAGTAGACGCACTACAAAGCCATGTGGCTACTTTAAAAAATGTAGTAGCAGATCTTAAACTTCAATTGGAAGCAAAACAGGAGGGGGATTACCCGGATCCTGCCCCCATATATCCTCGGGCAGAATTGACAGCGGCTAAGGAAGCTGCTGCGCATATCAGACCTCTCATTAAAACTGAAGTTTTATATGAGGATGGGGAGGTTACCCCCACTATCACAACCAAAGAAACACCTTTCTCCTCAACTGAATTGGCCAAAATTCGTAAAGAATTTGCACGCTCTGCTGGGGAATCTGAGGTGGAATATGTCTGGCGAGTTTCAAAAACTGGAGGTGATCAGATTCTGTTAACAGAAGCTGAAGCCATGGGCTATTGGGGTGATAATGTTTTTCTAACTACAAAAAACAGAAGTGGACCCTGGAGTCTTACGCAAAGAGCTGCCTATTGGGCAGGGGGGTTTGATCCAAAAGAGAGGGGTGAACCCCTAATTCTGCGGGGAGGGATGAATCAGATAATGGAGAATGTGCAAAAGGCTGCATGCCTGCAGATGATATATGAAAGGGAACTAAAACATCATTTTGAATCCCCTCTTTCTCTCCTGGTAGACGCAAACAGAATGACTGCCCTGGTTAGGGGCCTCCCTGACTCGCTTAAAATAAGAGGCATCCAGCTCCAAAAAGAAATAGCTGATACCCCAATTTCCTCCAGGATGCAGGCTGCTCTAAGAGATAATTTAGCACACGGAGGCAGCCAGCCTGACTTGAAACCATGGACGTGGGAGGAGGTCGGAAGGGAGTTATTAGACTATGCCAGGCAATATAGTATCCCTGAAGAAGTTAAAAAAACTGACCCTAGGGGCTTGAGGCATGTAAAACTGAACCACTTGCCCTCAAGTCCCCAGGGGTTTAACCGTGCCCCCAGCCGGCTTGGAACAGGGGGCAGGGAACACACAAATACCCGGCAATATTGGTGGAACTTAAGTCTAAAGAAAAATATCCCCAAAGAAGTGATAGATGGGCTAAACACAAAACAATTAGAAGTGATTGTGAAGAACTGGCCTGAGCCCAATCAGAAAATTGAGCCCACTGCACCCCCCTTAATAGACCTGTCTGAGGAGAATAAAGGCATGCCTTCTTTTCAGCCTCAGGGAAACTGAAGTCTTCACCCCCCAATGGTGGGCGGAGGGGTGAAGGGTGGATGTATATTCGTCAGCTCACCGAAAATGGCCAGGGCGATTTACTAATCACTGGCATTGTAGGACCAAAACAAATTCCTATTACATTTTTAGTAGACACCGGGGCTCAGATCTCAGCTATTAAAACGAAGGATGCTACTGATTGTGGAGTGGTGCCCTCCAAACAAAAATTGCTGGTAGCAGACGCCCTGGGTCAAACCCATGCACAGGCATTAGCAACCATCCGGTTACGCTTGCCGGGGGAAGATAAGGACACTAGGGTGTCAATGGTCGTAGGGGAGTTTCCAACTAACCTCCTAGGGCTTGACGTTTTAAAAGGGAAAACCTGGTCAGACAACAAAGGGCGAAAATGGTCTTTTGGGTCTCCCATAATGAGCATTCGGCTGCTGAAAGCCGTACCTCTCCTACCTCACTCAAAGCTGACAAATGTTAAACCTTATCCTATACCTCTGGGAGCTAAAGAAGGAATAGTGCCTGTACTGGAGGACTTAAAAAAACAGGGCATTGTGGTTCCCACCCACTCTGCTTTCAATTCCCCAGTTTGGCCTGTACGAAAGCCTAATGGGACATGGAGGCTGACCATTGATTACCGCAGGCTTAATGCCAATACTGAACCACTAACAGCTGCAGTGCCAAATATTGCTGAACTCATAGCTACAATACAGGAGAAAGCACACTCGATTATGGGTACAGTGGATGTGAAAGATATGTTTTTTATGGTCCCGCTGCAACCTGAGGACCAAGACCGCTTTGCTTTTACATGGGGTGGTCAACAATTCACATTCACACGTCTCCCACAGGGATTTAAGCACTCACCCACTTTTGCCCACCATGCGCTGGCACAGGAACTGGAAAAGGTCCAACTAGAGCCAGAGGTCAGTGTTTACCAATATATTGATGACATTCTGGTAGCAGGAGAAGATATTGAAGGGGTACGAATAACCCAAGATAATATAATTTCACATCTAGAAAATTTGGGGCTGAGAATACCACCTGAGAAAGTACAGACGCCCTCAAGTGAAGTGAAGTTTTTGGGAATCTGGTGGAAGGGGGGAATGACCTGTATTCCACCAGACACCCTTTCCTCCCTGGACCAGATCAAAATGCCAGAATCCAAAAAGGATTTGCAACATGCACTAGGATTACTTGTGTTTTGGAGGAAACATATTCCTGATTTTTCAATTATTGCAAGACCCCTATATGATTTGTTACGCAAAGGCGTTCAGTGGCAGTGGGAAGAGCCCCACGAAGAAGCATTACAGCTGCTAATATTTGAAGCCACTGCCCACCAAGCTCTTGGTCCTATTCACCCTACTGACCCTGTGCACATTGAATGGGGATTTGCTAAGTCTGGCTTATCAGTACACTTATGGCAAAAGGGTCCAGAAGCCCCTGTCAGACCAATTTCATTTTACAGTCGTAGTTTTAAGGATGCAGAAAAAAGATACACGGTGTGGGAAAAGGGTTTGTTTGTGGTTAGTTTAGCCCTGCGGGAAGCTGAGAAGACCATTAAACAGCAACAAATAGTGCTTAGAGGCCCATTCAAAGTAATTAAGACAATTCTGGCAGGAACACCACCACCTGAAGGGGTGGCCCAAAGAGCCTCTGTGAGGAAATGGTATGCCCAGATAGAGCACTACTGTGACATCTTTTCAGTATCTGAGGGAACCACCAAAATGTTGACCTTCCAGGAGGAAATGGGTCCAGACTGGGAGGCTAACAAACCGTCCTCCGTAATACAAATAGCACCTACATTCTCTGGACAGATACTGAATGCATGGTTCACAGATGCCTCCTCTAAGCGGGAAGGGAGGACCTGGAAGTACAGATCTGTGGCACTCAGTGTGGATACCAATGAACAGATAATTACTGAAGGGGAAGGTAGTGCTCAAGTGGGGGAGTTGATTGCAGTCTGGAGTGTTTTTCAGCATGAGGCTGAATCTACTTCTCCTGTCCACATCTATACTGACTCCTATGTTGTATTTAAGGGCTGTACTGAATGGATACTCTTCTGGGAGGAGAATGACTGGGAAGTTAATAGAATACCTGTATGGCAGAAGGAGAAATGGCAAGATATTCTGGCCATTGCTAAAAAGGGAAAATTCGCAGTGGGATGGGTGGCCTCCCACCAAGAGGATGGTTCCTCTGCTAGCCAATGGAATGGCAGAGCAGATGAACTAGCCAGATTGGCTCCCCTGCAAAACACCCAAATAACAGAAAATTGGGAACGGTTGCTAGAATGGCTGCATGTGAAAAGAAAACACTCTGGAATAAAAGATCTGTATTGTGAGGCCCAAGCAAGGGGTTGGCCAGTTAGCAGAGAAGAGTGCAAGACTTGTGTCTCTGCTTGTGACCAATGCCGCACCCGTTTGGAAAGACACCCTCTGGAAAATTACCCCCTGCACCTAAGAGAGGGGAAAGGGCTGTGGGAAGCTTGGCAAGTGGACTATATTGGCCCTTTCCGAAAATCAGAAGGGAAGCAATATGTGTTGGTCGGGGTAGAAATAGTGTCAGGATTGGTCTCGGCTGAGGCATTTGCCAGAGCAACTGGGGAAAACACAGTAAAGGCACTGAAGGGGTGGTTTGGTACATTCCCTAAACCACAGTCCATCCAATCAGACAATGGTTCCCACTTCACTGCCAAAACAGTTCAAGAGTGGGCAACCCGGGAAGGAATTACTTGGGTATATCATACCCCCTATTACCCACAAGCAAATGGAATTGTGGAACGAACCAACGGTCTGTTAAAACGCTTTCTTAAACCTCATATGCCAGGATGGGCTGAGCGGCTAAGGGAAGCATTGACCAGTGTTAATTGCCGTTGGGGGGTAAACGGATGCCCAAAAATTACAGCCTTTTGCCCCAAAGCCCCAGAAATCATACCAACCATACCTGAGCATTCCAAATCTCCCTCATACTCTCCAGGCCAACCAGTTTTGGTTGAACTCCCCACTGTGGGAACAATACCCCTGGTACTCGAAACTCCAATTAATAAATATACCTGGAGGGCAAAAGATGCTCATGGAAAAGAATTCAAGATTAATACAAGGTGGATTATTCCATCTTTCTAATAATAACTATCTACCGGTTCCCTACAATGGACCGAGTCCGTTTTCTTTTTTTTTTCTTCTAGGTGAAAGACCCGAGGTCTGCCTTAGAGAACCTGTGGAGCTGTTGATCATCTGCATTGATCATCTGCATGACCTTCTGGGAAACTGCTTTATCCATGTGATATTCCCTATGATATGAACAAGATGTTTGTCTTTCTATTTTGGTGTACCCTTGGAGCATTAACCCTTGATATTTCTGCATCTGCCCCCTCAGACCCTAATGAGGGGTTTCTTGTAACCAATCTATTCATGCAGCTGGCAGAAGAAGTGTCCTCTGTGTACAACCTTACGAACTGTTGGGTGTGTGGTGGGCCGCAGGGATTCGAAGCATGGCCTTGGGTTTCGACTCCAGTAGCTCCCAAATGGCTTGTAAGCTCCCTTAGTGAAGTGGACAAAAACACCTTTTGGACTGAAGAAGATACAGCCCCATGGCCAGTCCAGTATCCAGGCCAAGGAATCTATTGTCTAAACCGCACACAACCTGGTGGTGTTTTTGTAGGTAGAAGTACATGTCAATGGACATTTACATATCGTAATCTGAGATTACAAAACCAAAAGAAAAGACCCAGTTTTAGGCACACATCTGGGTGGATGTGGGTTAATAAAACTGGGGGAGTTAAGGACTTTGAGGGGCTTTGGTCAAGAGAAAATGTGTCTCGTATATATGATTTCAGAGAAAGATTTGGTCCACTCCTCTACCAATCGTGTGAGTGGAAAAATGATTCGGGTGCTTGGTATTGTACAATGGTGGGTCATGCTCACCCTGAGGGGAGATGGAACCATGTCCTTTTCCCTAATCCATTGGGCATGACAAATTCTACATATTTCCAGATGCCTACAACCCCCACAGGCCTGTTTGAAAATGGAACTACTGCACTGAAAGGCCATTATTGGATATGCGGGCACCGGGCCTATAAAAAATTACCACGGAATTGGACCGGGATATGCTATGTTGGACTAATCCACCCATTGTTTTTCTTACTCCCAGGTAGAGAAGGAAATGCCCTGGGGATCAAAGTATATGATAACCTGGGAAAAAGGAAGAGGTCCATCTCCACTCACTTGACCAGGGGTAGTGGTCAACAATGGGGAAAGGGTGAATGGACCCCCCAAAGGATTATTGAATATTATGGTCCTGCCACCTGGAACCCCTATGAAAGGATTAGTGGTGCTCGAGAACCAATCTATAACTTAAACCGTATCATAAGGCTGCAAGCCCTCTTAGAAGTAATCAGCAATGAGACAGCTCATGCCCTAGATTTATTAGCAGATCAAGCTACACAGATGCGAACAGCCATTCTACAACATAGGATGGTTCTCGATTATTTGTTAGCAGAAGAAGGAGGGGTCTGTGGGAAATTAAATGATTCTAACTGCTGTCTACAAATTGATGACAATGGAAAAGTAGTAAAGAAAATATCATCTGGACTGAGGAAGCTAACACATGTCCCTGTCCAAACTTGGGAGGGATGGGATATGAGCTGGCTCTCCTGGCTCCCAGGAGGACCGTGGATGAAACAATTGTTGTATTATTTGTTATGTGTTTTGGCCTTGTTACTCCTTTTACCCTGTATTATTCCCTGTTTTATACATTTGATTCAACATGTAGTATCTAATATGCAATTTGTAACTAATGACGATGTAAAACAGATTCGTGCCATTAGGCGATCAAAATGTATTGTAAAAATTGTTTAAAAATCCTTTCCTTTCCTTTCTTTTCTTTCTCTATGTCCACTTTCTCACTTTTATCTTTGATTGACGGGGTGGTGTGGAAGACGAGAAGTTTGTCTCTCTTAATGTAAATCAACAAAGATAAACTGATAGCAGAGCCACTGGAAAGAATCCTGTCTACCACATCGGACTAATCCTGTCCACCAATCCTGGATGCAAATCAACTTGTGATTGCATCATGATAACGTCGGACTACAACAATGGACCTAACGACCCAGCCATCACGCTTTTTGGACAGGGCGGTTCCCGCCCATCAAGTACCTTGGGCAGGGTGATACGATGGTTTCCACCACCTGTGTAAAGGAATGTGGGAAGACTTGTCTGAATGGAGGGGGGGGGACGGAGGCCCCCCTCGCTTCCATCCAAAAATCTTGCCCACATACACAGCAATACACAGAAAGATTTCCGGGGGAACAGATACCTGGATTATTTCCTTGCCTCTGGAATACCTGACATACCAACACCTGCCTGAGGACTAAAAAACTGTATAAAAGACCTGAGTGACACTGTCAAGGAGGAAGAGAGAAGACGGCACCATAACATCACGGGGCAACGCAACGCATCTTGGACTCTCACCACCCCTGACCGTTGGTAATATAATCTCTTTCTGACTTTCTCCTTCTAATTCCTTCCCTCCTCTCTCCCTCTCTCTCTCTCTCTCTCTCTCCATTTTCTCCCTCTCCCTTCTTATGTCCACTTTATCTAATAAATAGTCTAGCTGTTGATACTTTGGCCTCGTTTGTGCCTTTAATTTCACAACACGGGAATATTTAAAAGAACTGTGTCTCCGGACCGAGACATCTAATGTCTCCGGACCTTGACAATACCATGGAACATATTGGTGCTGGCCAGGAAATTGGAACTTAAATCTGAGAAGTGAAGAATGTTAGAGAAAGTCCAAATTTAAAAACATTAAACAATCTGAAGTGTATTGATATACATAACAGGTAGTGTAGAAAAGAAAGAGAAGACAGTCAATAAATTAGAAGTTTAAACACGACTGCTGCATGACTGTTATGCATAATTTTTCAAGTTTAAGTTAGTCCAAGTGTCCACAAATATCTAATTATTTATGCAATTTAGGAATTTTAGGGTGTTAGATTTATGAAACTAACAACATCTACGATATGCATCCAATTTAACCCGATCAATACACAAATTCAGTTACAGACTCCACCTTTCACTAAGGCATTAATGTTATGATAGAATACCAGTATTTTTTACACAATGTGATTCCTTAAATTTATCCAAAAGTAATTTATTTCAGACTTTTTTTATTTCATTAGTTTCAAAAATGTTATGTATCTTGCATGTTAAATGTAAGTTATATTTAAGTTTCAGCATATAAATCATCTAGGTAAATTTTTTCTTTTTTTCATAATCACCTGTTATTGGCCGGTTATCTGCCTGCTCATCTCTCATTCATGTTCTCTTGTCCAAGTTTAGAGTGGGACAGATGTTTTATCACCCTGAGAGGGGAAAAAGAATGATGCGTACACAAATGGATTGGATAGTGATGGAAAGTTTAAATGGAAAAGGCAGTGTGACAGTTTTAGGCTGTGCCTTTAAGAAAAGGGCAGCTGCAAAATTCTCTAGCTGAATGTTTAGGTGTAAAAAGGAAAACAAAGATTAATTCCAAATGAATTTCATTGGTCAGATGTGGGATGAACCATAGCAAATATCACTAACATTCTTTCTCTCACTCACTTCAGCTTCAGTCTGTTCTGACTTTCATTTCTTGGCCAGACTGCATGCAACTGACCTTGGACTGAAACTGGTGAGATAAGAAAATAAACTTTCTTAACAACTGCTTTGAGCTAACATTTTTCCCTTAATATCATTTTCTTTGTCTTTCTCCTTTTTCCCCTAATTAACTACTAGGGGAAAGGGGAGGAGGGGGAGAGGAGTTTTGGGGGCAGTCTGTAACTTGATGTGTTGGACTCCATACTGCAGACTTCCACCCTTGCTTGTTTCCAAGAAGATGACAGGAACCATCTGTGAACAAAGCATATTTCTTTTCATCATCAGAAAAGTCATTGTAAGGAGGAGCTTCCTCAGCACGTATTACTCCCTCCTCTGGAGGTTTAGCATAGTTGGTACCTCCAGGCCAACTTGAGATCACCTCCACCAGACCAGGTCTGTCAAGATTTCCCATTCGAGCTCTCTGTGTTACAAGAGCCATCCACTTGGACCAGGTTGAATCTGTGGCACGATGTGGTGTGGAGCCTTTGCCTTTGAAAATCCAATTCAAATCTGGTAATCTGGGAGCTAAGAGAAGTTGTGATTCATTTCCAATCACTTCAGAAGCTGCTTTTACTCCTTCATAGGCAACTAGAATCTCTTTCTCTGTTGGAGTATAATTAGCCTTTGAACCTCTGTAACCTTGACTCCGGAAACCAAGAGGTCGACCACGTGTCTCACCTGGAGCTTTTTGCCACAAGTATTTGCAGCCACTTGCAGCCACTTGCACTTGCAGTACAAAATGTTCTTAATGTCTGGACCACCTCAGACAGGTCCCAGACCCACTGCTCGAATTACTTCTTGTTTTATCTGGTCAAAAGTTGCTTGTTGTTCAGGTCCCAAGTGGAAACCGTTTCTCTTTTGAGTCACATCATACAGAGGTTTCACAATCTTGACTGTATCCAGGAATGTGCAGTCTCCAAAATCCCACTATCCCAAAGAAACGTAAGGTCTCTTGTTTGTTCATGAGATTTGCCATGGTAGAGACTCTATTTACCACATCCACTGGAATGTGTCAATGTCCATCCTTCCATTGCACTCCCAGAAAATGAATTTCTGTGGTAGGTCCTTTCACCTTGTCTCGCTTGATGGCAAAACCTGCATTCAGAAGAATGTCAATGAATTTGTTACCTTTCTCGAAGACTTCCTCAGCAGTTTTACCCCAGACGATGATATCATCGATGAACTGGATGTGTTCTGGAGCACCACCTTTCTCCAGAGCATCGTGGATTACTGCATGACAGATGCTGGATCTGTGGATCCAGCCCATTGGCAATCTGTTGAAAGTGTACTGGATTCCTCTCCAGGTGAAAGCAAACTGAGGCCTGTATTCCTCTGCTATGGGAATAGAGAAAACTGCATTAGCAATGTCTATGGTGGCATACCATTTGGCCTCTTTGGATTCCAGCTCATACTGGAGTTCCATCATGTTTGGTACTGCTGCACTCATAGGTGGAGTTACTTCATTCAGGACTTGGTAGCCGACTGTCAGATGCCAGTCTCCATTCTGCTTTCGCACAGGCCACACTGGACTGTTGAAAGGTGAATGAGTTTTGCTGACGACTTTCTGACTCTCCAACTGACGAATCAGATTCTGAATGGACAACAAAGAGTAACAGCTGGTTCTGTATTGTCTGTGATGCACAGTCTGAGAAGCAACCGGCAATGTAATGTCCTGTATCTTGTGTTGTCCCACAACAGCAGATTCATCAGAAAGCTCAGGTCTAACAGACAGCTTCAATTTTTGTCCATCAACTTCCACAGAAGCTACTCCAAAAGCCCATTTGTAACCATTAGGGTCTTTGAAACGCCCTTCTCTTAGAAAATCAATTCCCAAAATACAAGGTGCGTCAGGTCCAGTCACAACTGTATGCTTCTTCCACTGTTTACCAGTTAAACTTATATTAACCTCTACCTTACTTAACTCTTGAGATCCACCAGTGACTCCCAGAATAGTTATGAACTCTGATTCCTGGTAATTTCATGGCATTATGGTGCACTGAGCTCCTGTGTCAGCCAAGGCCCTGTACTTCCAAAACTGTGAAGTGCCAGGCCAGTGGATGTACACATCCCAATAGATTCTGTTATCTCTATTATCCCTCTCCTCCCCCTGGTGGGAGGCAGGGCACCCCTAGTTATGGGGAATATGCCCACATGTGCAATGAGAACAGTGTGCAGTATTATAGCTGGAGCCACTGTTGGAGCTACTAGAGTTGCTCTGGGAAACTGTGGAAGTAACAGCTACCCTTCTGGTATTGCTAGCTTGGATTCTGCCACTCTGCAGTTCCCTCAGTCTCCAGAAAAGATTAGAAGTTGGTTGGCCATCTCACCAGTTCATGTTCTCACCAAAGTGATCACGCAGAATTATCCAAATGGTCCTACATGACTGCCTTGGTGTTCTGTCTTGGTTTGATCTGTTTTGGAATGACCTCCTTGGAGGATGTCTATTCCTCATAGATGAAACTTGCATCCACCTGGAGGAAGAATTGGAATTATCTCTTTGTGCCAACAGGGATATGGTATTTTTAAATTCATCCTTCATCTAATTCATGCAATTCTCAATTTTTCCAGAGAGAGTTTCAAAGGCTGAAACCAAAGAAACACGTGTCATGCTATCCTCCAATGGTCTCATTTGATCAGTGAATTGGCCAACCATAGGAGGAGCTCCACCATAATTTCTTGACACAATTCTGCTTGCCAGAATATTTGCATGATTAGAAAGAGCAAGTTTGATGAGCTTTTTAGCAAGACCAGTTCCTACAGGAATTTCATCAGGATTCAGAGTTTAATGTTCACCATAGAGTAACTCTCTAACAGCAAATTCTCGCAGACACTTAATTCCCTCATCTATGATAGTCCAGGTCTTAGGATTCCATGGAAGATCATCTCAGGAAGGGTATCTCATGAAACCTGCCAATAAAAGGCGTATCCACAGATTAACCTTACCGAGAGTCTTGCGTAGATGTCTATCTATTCCATTATCCTTTGAGAGAGTTCCTATCTGAGCTGCTGACTTGTCTCCAACTATTAGAGCTGGTGCACCTGTATCATAACATCTAATAAGCCAAGTTAGAACTGGCTCCTTATCTGCTCTGATGTAATCCTTATGGACATTTTGAACCTCTTCACGGGATGACAAACATCCCTGAACATCATCTTCTTCCTCCTTTACCTCCTCTTCCTCAACTTGTTGTCCCCATAATCTATCTGTCACTCTCCTAAGGAATAATTGTTAATTAAAAGCTGTTATAATTAGAGCAAAATGTGTTAGTAAGTTTAGTACAGGCCTTACCAGTTCCAAGGTAAGTCTGGCCGAAAGCCCAGAAGCTGTGAGCTGCAGAAGGAGGGGGAGAAAATGCAAGACTGCCTGAGACCAGTCTCTGCTGAACTCAGAGTTCTAAGTTGCTTTCTACCAATCCACCAATGAAATTAGTTTAGACCTGTCCTTTGTTTATAAAACACTCGGTCACAATGTCCCTCTTCTTAAAGGCACCGCCTCAAACGGTCACAGTTTCCTTATCTGACATCATATATAAAAAACACTATCTGGATCCTAGTAAATAAAAAATATAATGTATTCTTCTTATTATTTTCCTGAAAATCCTGTTGTGGAATTTTGTAGAAGAAAATTAAGTTTCACACTATATTTTTATTAGCGTTATTAGTATATATTTGGTATATTTTTTATATATTTTATATATTTTTATATTTAATATATTTTTATTAGAGTTATATTTTTATTAGAGTTATTTTTTATTTGAGTTTCACTCTATATTTTTTTAAGATACACTTTATTATTTATTTTTCACTTTGAATTCTCCCTGAAAACTATAATTATTTTATTTAGTTCTCTTAGTATCCAAGGGTGAATTAATCACATTTAAATGATTAGAGGTCTTTAAACTTACCAAAACAGTTTCTTATCATTTTTATTTAATGTATAGTTCAGCCCCCAAACTGTTTTATCTGTCTGATCATAGTAGAAAGTAGTATCCTGCAAAAACTCATTCAGTGCTTCAACTGGCCAGCATAATCTTCAATGGCTTTGCTTCTTCACTGTGTAATTAACTATTTCTCATGTTGCCATGGTATTTTTTTTCTTCTAATGTAGTGAGAATGACCTTTTGCTTCTCTTGTGATGTCCTTGGCTTGAGGTACCTCATTCTGTGCCTCAGACTTTCTGATATTGCTAATATTTCACTACTCTTCAATTAGTAATTCTTAACTTTTCATTGCTTCCATTTAGCAATTTGATTTATTTAGTAATTTAGACTACTATTTAATTTCTGTATGCTCTTTATTTTTTTTTCAGTTTAAAGTTGTTCATTATCCTAAATTTTACTCCATTTAATTCAGTTCATTACCTGTCAAACTCCTATCATTCTTTTCCCAGCAATTATTTGCCATTGTGTTCCTAATATTGCTTTTTTTATAAGGAATCAACAGTTCTCTAAAGCACCTTATTCCTCAGACTTCATTTCTGTAGGATATTGCTTCTCAGAGCTCCTATGAGTCTGTAAAAGTCTGTTATCCATTATCATTAGTTTGCTTTTCCTTCTTTCCTTTCCAAGGATTAGGAGGCTTTTTCTATTTCAAAATTATCATAGAAATCAGTAAAAGTAAAAATCTCTATTTTACTTCAAAACAATAGAATAGAATAGAATAGAATAGAATAGAATAGAATAGAATAGAATAGAATAGAATAGAATACACCAGGTTGGAAGAGACCTTCAAGATAATAGTGTCCAACCTATTATCCAACACCACCTAATCAACTAAACCATGTAACAAAGCACCCTATCAAGTCTCCCCACGAACACCTCCAGTGATGGTGACTCCACCACCTCCACGGGCAGCCCATTCCAATGGGCAATCACTCTCTCTGTGTAGAACTTCCTCATAACCTCCAGCCTAAACCTCCTCTGGCACAGCCTGAGACTGTGTCTTCTTGTTCTGGTGCTGCTTGCCTGGGAGAAGAGACCAACATCCACCTGTCTACAAACCCCCTTCAGGTAGTTGTAGAGAGTAATAAGGTCTCCCCTGAGTCTCCTCGTCTCCAGGCTAAGCAACCCCAGCTCCCTCAGCCTCTCCTCATAGGGCTTGTGTTCCAAACCCCTCACGAACTTCGTTGCCCTTCTCTGGACGCAGTCCAGCAAGTCAACATCCCTCCTAAGCTGAGAAGCCCAGAACTGGACACAGTACTTGAGGTGTGGCCTACCCAGTGCAGTGTACAGGGGCAGAATGACCTCCTGCTGGCCATACTGTTCCTGATGCAAGCCAGGATGCCATTGGTCCTCCTGGCTGCCTGGGCACATTGCAGGCTCATGTTCAGCTTACCATTGACCAGCACCCCCAGGTCCCTCTCTGCCTGGCCGCTCTCCAGCCACTCTGACCCCAGCCTGTAGCACTGCATGTGGTTGCTGTGGCCAATGTGCAGAACCTGACACTTGGATGTGTTAAATCTCATGCCATTGGATTCTGCCCATCTGTTCAGCCTGTCGAGGTCACTCTGTAAAGCCTCTCTACTCTCCAGCAGATCAATTCCTGCCCCCAGCTTGGTGTCGTCAGCAAATTTACTGATGATGGACTCAATGCCCTCATCCAGATCATCAATAAAGATATTAAAGAGCACAGGGCCCAGCACTGATCCCAGGGGGACACCACTAGTGACTGGCTGCCAGCTGGATGTGGCACCATTCTCCACCACTCTCTGGGCTCGGCCCTCCAGCCAGTTCCTAACCCAATGCAGTATGTTCCCATCTAAGCCATGGGCTGACAGCTTGGCCAGGAGTTTGCTATGGGGGATGGTGTCAAAGGCCTTGCTGAGGTCCAGGTAGACTACATCCACAGGCCTCCTCACATCCACCAGGCGGGTCACCTGATCATAGAAGGAGATCAGGTTGGCGAGGCAGGACCTGCCCTTCCTAAATCCATGCTGGCTAGGCCTGATCCCTTGGCCATCCTTTAAGTGCTGTGTGATTGCACTCATCATGACCTGTTCCATAATCTTGCCTGGCACTGAGGTCAGGCTGACAGGCCTATAATTCCCTGGTTTATCCAACCGGCCCTTCTTGTGGATGGACACCACATTGGCCAGCTTCCAGTCTACTGGGATGTCTCCAGTGAGCCAGGACTGCTGAAAAATGATGGAGAACAGCTTTGCCAACTCATCTGCCAGCTCTCTCAGCACCCTAGGATGGATCCCATCTGGTCCCATGGACTTGTGGGGATCCAAGTGGCTATGGAGGTCTCTAACTACCCCATTCTGGAGCAGAGGAAAACTATACTGCTCCCTGGCTCCTTCTGCCAACTCTGCAGGCCAGCTGTCTGAAAGACATTCTGTCCTGCTAGTAAAAACTGAGGCAAAGTAGCTGTCAAGTACCACTGCCCCTTCCTCATCCTTTGTTACAGTGTTACCTTCTGTGTCCACCAAGGAGTGGAGGTTGTCCTTGTCCTTCCTCTTGCTATTAATATATTTATTGAAAAACTTTGTATTGTCCTTCATGGCAGAGGCCAGTTTAAGCTCCAAATGTGCTTTTGCCTCCCTAATTGTCTTCCTACATGATCTAGCAACATCCTTAAACAATTCATGGGTTGCTTCACCTTTCTTCCAAAGATGATACACCCTCTTTTTTTCCCTTAGTACTTTTAGAAGTTCATTACCCTTTCAGGCTGTGCGTCTGCCCCGGCGGCTCATCTTCTGGCATGTTGGCACAGCCTGTTCCTGCACCTTCAAGAGTTCTTCCTTAAAGTAGGTCCAGCTCTCCTGGACCCCTTTGTTTTTTAGGGCTGTTTCCCAAGGAACCTTCTGAGTTAGTTCCTTGAGTAGTCTGAAGTCCACCCTCCAGAAGTCCAGAGTGGAGGTCTTCTTGATACCCCTCTTAGCTTGACTGAATACTGAAAATTCCATTATCTCATGGTCACTGGCCCCTAAACACCCTCCAATCACCACATCACCCACCAGCCCTTCCCTATTGGTGAAGGGGACGTCAAGCATAGCCTTACCCCTGGTAGGCTCACGCAGCACCTGGGATAAGAAGCTGTCCTCCATGCACTCTAAGAACCTCCTAGACTGTCTCCTCCCTGTTGTGTTGAGATCCCAGCAGATGTCAGGCAGGTTGAAGTTGCCCATGAGAACAAGGTCAGGCGATGTTGAGACAGCCCTAAGCTGCCTATAGAATGCTCCATCCACATCTTCCTCCTGGTTGGGTGGTCTATAACAGACTCCAACCAGGATGTCTGCCCAGAGGTCTTCCCTCTAATTCTTACCCACAAGCACTCAACCCGATTGTCCCTGATCTCCATCTCAATGGCATCTAGTGCCTCCCTGATGTACAGGGCCACCCCTCCACCCCTTCTTCCTTGCCTGTCTCTCCTGAAGAGCCTATTAGAAGTATACATTTCTTTGCTGAAATACCAGTCCTCCACTTGTTATTTTGAAGATATTAATCCACAAGGGACCTTTTCTGGCTTTACTACACAATTCATGTGGCTTTACCTAATTTTTCTTTCTGTAGCACATTGTAAAGATTTTTCACTTCCTGTATGCCACTCAACAATGCTCTCACATGCACACTGCATAACAGACATCCTTAGTGATTCTTGATCTTTCCAGACTCATTTTATTCAAATTTTAGCATCAGATTCTTACAAATCTCGAATTATCCTTTTATGACCATGCACACTTACACACTTAAAAGAAAGGATGTTCAGACACTTAAACATTTTCCAATGCTTATCCTCTTCTACCATTGAGCTTATACATGTCTGTATGTTTTGCATCCTTGAAAATAGGCTTTAACAAATAGGTCAATATATGTAGTCTCTGCAAAGCACGTGGAAATAAAACTCTAAAGCAACGACTCCAGTAATATTTGTTCACAATTTCCAATAATATTTTAAACAGATTACTTTAACTTCATTAATAAATTAGCATAGTTCTTTCTTGAAACTGAAAACTGACAGATATTCCTGTTACAAAGCACAGTTTCCTAAGTGCCTCTGTCAGTGTTGCCTGCTGGTTACAGCCTAGTAAGAGATCCTGAAACTCTTGACAGTCATTGTCTTAATATGCATGTTGGCAAAGAAAGCCAGAAAAATGTTGTGTAGCATCAGTAGGAGACAACTCTACCACTTTGAAAAAGCTTTTCTGGCGTACAGCATACAGGTTTGATCTGTGCATCTCAAGAGTAATTAAATGGAATAGGGTGGATTAGAGGAGGTAAAAAGAGAGCAGTACATAATGGAATGGGAAAAGCACCAATTCAAAATATAAAAAAATACTTAATAGTCTGAAATTTAGAGAAAAGAAAGGGTCAAGACTTACAAAAATGGAATGGTGTTAAGTAGGAAGAATGAAGATTCATAATTTATCAAAACACACAGTACCAGAACTTACTGCACTTAAAGATGCTTGTGACAAAAAAAAAAATCACAACAAACACAAGAGGAAAAAAAAATTCCCAAAAGATAGTGATTTTCAAGAATTTATTGCCACAGGAGGCTGTGGATGTATCAACAGGTTTATTGACAAGTTCATGAACAGAGGATAAATGCATGAGACAGGGTCATACTTTTTAGAATTCCTAACCCAACAGTTATAGATTACAGTATCACAGTATCACTGAGTTTGGAAGAGACCTCAAAGATCATCGAGTCCAACCTGTCACCACAGACCTCATGACTAGACCATGGCACCAAGTGCCACATCCAATCTCCTCTTGAACACCTCCAGGGATGGTGACTCCACCACCTCCCAGGGCAGCCCATTCCAAAGACGAATGGCTCTCTTGGTGAAGAACTTTCTCCTCACCTCGAGCCTAAACTTCCCCTGGCACAGCTTGAGACTGTGTCCCCTTGTTCTGGTGCTGGTTGCTAGAGAGAATAGATCAACTCCTTCCTGGTTACAACCACCTTTCATGTATTTGTAGAGGACAATGAGGTCTCCCCTGAGCCTCCTCTTCTCCAGGCTAGAAAATCCCTGCTCCCTCAGCCTCTCCTAATACACCACCAGCCTTGTTGTCTGTTGAGGAATGGCTTGAATCTAAGGGACATGGTTCTATGGAACAACCATTTGAACAGAATGTGTAGGCCATAGTCCATCTTGTTGTTTACTGCTCACAGTTAGCTGTAATGCCTTGTCACTATGACTTGTGACTATCATTGCAGCTGTGTTGCAAGATAATGGGATGTAAAATAAGGAACCAGTTACAAAGGAGCTTTGCAATGGCACTGATAGCATGTAGGCCTAACCGCAAGGAAGCTGGACATGATAATGTAACCCTGGTGTCGTAGTTTGGGCTGGGTGCCCTCTGCTACAGGGGTGTTTCCTGTGTCCAGAAGTCCAGCCCAGTGGGTGGACACAGGAAATTAGGTTATTTCCTACCATGATCCCTTGCACCACTATAAGTTTCACGGCAGGGTCTGGCACTTCCTCTTTCCTTCCTCTCTGCCACCTGGTAACTGGGGGAGAGATCTCCCGGCCATTGGCCTGGTTAGGCCCAAGGCCACGGGGGGATGGGCAGTCTCAGATCTGGCCAGCTGAGACTAGCCTAGCAGTGGAGGGGGGAAGGAGGAGCCCTGGGGGTTTTGGGTGCACCCTCAGGTGGGGATGGGATCTCTCTGGGTCTGTTTTGGGGTTTCTTCTTGTCACTGTGTTTCTAGTTCTCTGCACGCGCTCACAGTTCTATTTAAACTTTCCATCACTTTTGCAATTTGTTTGTCTGAGTTGTCATTTCTGCACGTAGTGGGGAGGGCGGTCTGCCCCAACCCATTACACCTGGCTAAGATGCTATATAAGCCGTGTATTTGAACAGTAAAGTTGAAGCTTGCATATCAATCATATTGATTGGCTGTGAGTCTTCCCTCACCAGGAGCTCCCGACAGTTGCTCTTCTCTGGACATGTTCAAGTGTCTTGATGTCCTTCCTAAACTCAGGGGCCCAGAACTGGACACAGTACTCAAGGTGCAGCCTAACCAGTGCAGAGTAGAGAGGCACGATGACTTACCTGTTCCTGCTGGCCACACTATTCCTAATGCAGGCCAGGATGCCATTGAAATTCTTGGCCACCTGGGCACACTGCTGGCTCATGATTCTGGAGGTGTATAAAAGAAGATGGACCAAGGAAAGTGAACCAACTTACATATCCCCCTGAACTAGTTGCCTCCTTCTGTTACTTTTTGCTCCATGGGACACTCGTGTTCAACACATAAAGGCACAATACTGAAGTTAAAAATGAGGACATGGCAAAAAAGTCTAGTAAACACTGGTTTTGTTTGTTTGTTTCCCTGAATGACTGCTAAGTGTTAAATGCAATAACTAAAAGAATATAGGAGGAAACACAAAAAATCTCCTGATATTTGAAAGCTAATTGGAGGAGTTTTAAATGAAGCTTGATCTATACGCCATGCGAGTTAACTAAAAGGCTACTAGTCAGATGATAGCCTGAAAACATGAGAGTAAATCAGTTACTTAAGAATTGGCATCTAGTGCTATTCTAGTTGCACTAGACTATCTCAGATACTTCTACTAGGCTGGCAGAAACAACCCAGTAAATAACTGTACCACCTTATAATGGTAGCTGAAGAACATGATGAATTAATGCCCTAGAGGTAATTTAAATGGTATAAGAGTTATATGTTTAGATACATCAGTCATTTCTCGTTCATCTTCAATGGATCACTAACAATAAATCTTCAGCACAAAGATTCAGGATATATGACATTCCCTGTAAAGATTAAATATATAACTGATAGAGAGAGAATACTAAGAAATATGAAAACCTTGGTGACCACACTAGGCAGCAACTGCAATGATGCTTATAAAGCCACTCACTGTAAAAAATTGTACTAATACAAATTCCTTCAAAGTGAATTTTAGCAACACCCTGAAGGCTCCTAACAATCTGTTTTTCTCTATACAAGATAATAAGGAATGCTTTCTAGAAATATTTTGTAGTTGTTGTATGTATTTTTGTTATGTTTTATATTACTTTGTTGAATACATCAAGTCTAGTATAAACTGGCTCAACATGGACGTAAAGGAACTACAAACACATGAAAAGCAGCAAGAACTGTAAGAAAGAAATCAGTGGTAGAAATGCCAACCAAGCTGTCTAACTTCCATTTTACAGAAACCAGGAAGTTCATCTGGAACATTTTCAAGTTCAGATAAAGTTCTAAAGGCAAATTTAGCAGGAGAGAAGCACCAACTACTGAAAAGCAATCCAGTTTTTAAGACTTGAACTATCTGATACATGTTGAAAGAAGACTGAAAGTATAGAGTTCTTGGAACACATTGGAAATTACTTTTTTATTACTAAATTTACAAGAAATAAGTTTAGCACAATCTTATAACTTCCTAAACAGTCAAAAGATATCCTGTTCGTTTAAATTATGTTCCTTCTATCTCCAAAACACTATGGAACTTGTATTCAGGGATTTTTGGTGCTATTAAATCCTCTTACATCACATATTCCTCCCTTTCACTGAGAATAAAGACAACTAATAAGAATTACTTTATCATCACCTGCTTGGAACCTCAGTTGCTATAAGAACAGTTTCTGAAAAACAGCCAAGGACTTGGAAAACTCAGACAGAAATTAGAAGTTCCAGGTACTTGACTAAGGTTGTAGAAATCTAATGGACCAAATTTAGAGCTGTGGTTGCCACGTTATTAAACACTGCAAGTAAAAATCTCCTTCCTAAAACACAGGGATTAATGAGCAAGGAAGACCTTCTAATCTTGTGATTATGACACTTCTGAGCATATCACAGAGAGTACTTTGGTGACTAAAATTAAATGTCTGGGGAACATTTAGATTATAAGTCCTGTGCTAGATTGAATATTTTGATAATGAGTACACTTCATGACTGCAAATATTCTGTATAAAATTATTATTTTAGAATTAACAAAATTGGAAAAATTATCTGGAGTCTGTGTCTGGAGGCAGGGTTCAAGGAGGAAAGACAACAGTAGTGAGTGTGGATCAAGTCAAGGATTAATTGAAAGTCCAAGGGACCTGACAGATTATGCACAAATCAGAGATGGCCAATGTCCTTGCAAGAATTTCTTCTATTATCTTCAAAAAATTATGGAAATTGGAAAACATTTCTTGCAACTAGATCAAAGAAAATGTCATAGTCAACTTCAAAAGAGGACAAGAGGTCAGTTTGGGCACCTACAGACCAGCCAGTCAGTGCTTTGCTGGGAAAATCATCATGTGCATATCCTTGATGCTCAACAAACATAAGGTCAGTGGGAGCAGTAAATAGGGATTTACCAAAGCTATATTGTGTCTTGCCAACTTGATTACCTTCTATGATAAAATGATTGGATATGTAGATGTGGAGGAAGTAGTGCATGTCTTTGACCTCAGCAATGGTTTTAGCTCTCTTTCTCATAACATTACTGTGAACAAACTTGGATATAACAGTGCATGAGTGAACAATTAGATGAGCAAAAATGTATTTTTATCTTCTAACAAGAGCTGTACCACAGGAGTCTATCCCAGATTCTATTCTGTTTAGTTTTCAGCAACAAGCTAGAGAAGGTAGTAGAAGGCATGTTCATCAAGTTTGCAGATGACATCAAAACCGAGGGGATCAGTTAATAACCTTGAGGGCAAGCATGCCATTCTTATGACCCATAGAAGATAAAGGAATTGAGCAACTCTGTGGAAAAGGTTCTGGGGTTGTGGTGGGAACATCTATCATTATGTGCCTTGGTAGTTTCAGGGCTGATATATCTTATAATACATATAAAATAAAAACATATATATAGTGTATAAAATATATAATATATATAAAAATATATAATATATAAAAATATATCATATATAAAAATATATCATATATATTGTAAGATATTATATCAAGAGAAGGGATCCTCTCCACTGTTAGATCACATCTATTACAAATACTAGAATAATTACATATTAAAAAAATATCAAAACACCGCAATAGATGGAAAAATCTTATAAAGTCAAGAATCTGATTATAACATTCATAAATGAAAAGTACAGGGGTGGGCACCTGTCATAGTATATATTTCAGACTAATTTTAGATAACTTTCAGCTCAGTTTCTCAGTGAGAAGAGTAATTTGCAGTAGAATTTAGTTCAAACTTAAGAACAGTATTTTTTACTGTAAATAATAAAACACATGATTCATAAGTCATTACTGAGATGGTATAGAATAGCATTTGTGTACAAAAGTGTAACAATAAAGGACCTTTGACAGATCATGTAGTCTACTCTCCCTCTAAAAGGCTGAGAGCCCTGAGGCACCTGAGAGTCCCTGCTCCTTTTTCTTTGCCTCATCTGCGGAGAGACAAAGTGTTTTCTCGTTTTCTTGTTTCCTGGTTTTGGACTTCTGAATCAACTACATCTGAGATAGACAGAATGGACTATGACCTTTATTTACTCTTTATTGTAGGTATTGTTTTAGATTAGATGGATAGCATTAACAGCCAATGACTCTGTTTAGAAGGGGTGGATTGTGGTGGTTTTAGGCTATGCCTTTAAAATTTACAGATTTTGAGCAGAAAAGTAGAAAAATATAAATAAAACACTATTGGGTATAAAAACAAAACAAAAGGTTATTCTGAACAAATTATTTGTTCAGAATAACTGGAATAAGACGAGCTGTACCATAACAATTCTTCCCTCTTCTCTTCTGATCTCAGCTGGTTTTACTTCACTTAGGAGAGATAATCTGCATGCTGTGGTTGGCCTTGGCTAAATCTAACCCAGTGCTTCTCTCTCCACTCCTTTTCTTTCTTGGGACAGGGAGTTGGGGGGGAGAGGGCAGTGGAATGGCTTCTCTGGTCTCTTGACCAGGGGGTTTCTTATGTTGTTCGTTAATTATAAATATCTGTATAATATTGTAAATACTGTATATTTTGTACATATTCACTGCATTCCATTGTAAAATATAGATTTTGCTTGTAACTACAGCTTCATTAGCTTCTAACTCAGTTGGTCTGGCAAAAATTAATCTTGGGAGGGGGGAATTTCAACCCACCACAAAAGCAGATGAATTAAACATAAAGTATTCCTGACAAGCATTTTTCTAAGGTGTTCTTGAACCTATTGTAATCCACAGCCTCCCTAAACCATTTACTCTGATGTTGCACTAGAGCCCGTTTGTTTGTTTGTGGTGGTGAGAGAAAGTTCAGTTCTCCCCCCACACACAAAGAAACCACAGCTAACTCAGTTGGAGAAGCAGAAATGAGATAAGATATATTTACAAGCACGATGAAATGCAGATGGATATATACACAATATACAGTATTTACAATATATACAGAAATATACAGCAAAGAACATAATACAGAACAAAACTCCCTCCTCCAGCCAGAAGGGTTCCCCCCCCCCGTACTCTCTCTCTCCCCCTACCTCCCTTTTTTCCCAAAAAGGGTTAGAGAGAGAGAAAAGGTAATTATTAAGGAGGAAATTCTGTTAGCTCAAAGCATATGCAAGAATTAGTTTCTTACCTGTTAGTTCAAAGCTAACTCCGTCCTGCACAGCTGTTGCTCAGAGACTGGAACAAACAAGCTGAAAAAAGACAGACAGACTGAGGCTGAGACTCAAACTGAACTAAAACTGAAAGTTGCATTCTACCTATCTACCAATGAAATTTGTTTAGAATATCTTTGTTTTCAAAACATTCAGCCAGAGTGCTCCAGCAACTGTCCCTTTCTTAAAGGCACAGCCTAAAATGGTTACATTAGGCAAGACTGGGTCTCCCTTCTTTCAATTTAAGACTATCAATTCTTTTCATATCTCAAGTCATATGAGATGATTTTGAGCTATCGTTGTAGCAAACGTTTTAAATAGAAACGCACTTCTAGGAGGCAACAGAAAAGAGACTGGAAAAGAAATACCATATGACTTCTATATTGATAACATACTAAAAAGTAGTAAAGGGCTTGTGTACAATTCAATGTCCAGTTTTGCTTATACACATTAATGAACTTATATTGAAATATGTTTATAGAAATGTCAAAATAATTACAGTAATGGAAAATCAAGATTATGGAAAGAGGTTAAACAGCTCGACTTGTTTCTATGAGGAGCCATTGAATTGTGTTAAGCTAAGCATTCAGGGCTATGGAAATAGTGAGAAAGAACTAAATTGAAAGATAATGCAGGTGTAAAACAAACAGATATAAAATAATTATGACTATTTTTCAGATAAGCTTATGCATAGGAGTGTGGGGACAATTAATTTAATTGCTTTAAGGTAATATTTGACAAAATATTAGATGGGCTGCATCAAAAGAAGTGTGTCTAGCAGCCCAAGGGAGATGAGTCTGTCCCATACTCTACTCAGCTGAGACCCTGCATGGGCTCCCCAAAGCAAGAAAGGTTAGACTGGGTGCAGAGAAAGGATGCAGAAATGATCAAAAGTATGGCCCTGTATATTAAGGAGTCACTCTCTGCCACAGAACTTGAGGTGAAGGAAGAAGGGATTGAGAGCCTGTGGGTTAAAATCAGAGGGAGGCCTAACAAATCTGACATCCTGGTTGGAGTCTGCTATAGGCCACACAACCAGGATGAGGAGGCTGAGGAAACATTTCATAAGCAATTGGAGGCTGTCTCAAGATCATCAGATCTTGTTCTTGTAGGTGACTTTAACCTGACAGATATCTGCTGGGAACTTAATTCAGCAGAGAGAAGGCAGTCCAGAAGATTCGTGGAGCACATGGAGGACAGTTTCCTGGTGCAGCTGTTGAGTGAGCCTACCAGAGGTCAGGTTCTGCTTGACCTTCTGTTCTCCAATAGAGAAGGCCTGGTGGGAGATGTGATGGTGGGAGGCTGCCTAGGGTGCAGTGACCACGAGATAGTGATAGGACTTCTGGAGGGCAAACTTCATCCTGTTTAAGAAACTTATTTGCAAAGTTCCCTGGGTATCAACCCTCAAGAACCAACAGGTCCAGGAT
Source organism: Melanerpes formicivorus (assembly GCF_026170545.1). Lineage (NCBI taxonomy): Eukaryota > Metazoa > Chordata > Aves > Piciformes > Picidae > Melanerpes > Melanerpes formicivorus. Next base: position 46,197,886 of record NW_027142353.1, on the reverse strand, counting down.
GGTTGGACCTACTTCAAAGAGGAGCTCTTGAAGTCAAAGGAACTGGCAGTTCCCATGTGCCAAAAGATGAGATGGCGGGGAAGGTGACCACCCTGGATGACCTAGAAGTTCCTGAAGGAATTAAGGGGAAAAAAGGAGGGTGTATGACCTTTGGAAGGAGGGGGAGGCTTCTCCTGATATATTTAAGGAAGTTGTTAGATTATGTAGGAGAAAAATTAGAGAGGCAAAGGCCCAGTTAGAACTTGAACTGCCCATGTCTATGAAAGATTACTAAAAGCATTTTTACGAATACATTAACACTAAAAAGAAGGGCAAGAAGAACCTGCACTCCTTATTGGACCTGGAGAGGAACACTGTAACTGAAGATGAGGAAAAGGCTGAGGTCCTGAACACCTTCTTTGCCTCAATTTTTAACAGTAAGGCAGGAGTAGTTCAGGACAAGTGGCCTCCTGAGCTGCGTGATGGGGTCAGGGAGCAGTGTAATGCCCCGGAAATCCATGAGGAATTAGTTTGGGGCCGGTTGAGCCACTTGGACACTCACAAGTCCATGGGACTGGATGGGATCCATCCTAGGGTGCTGAGAGATCTGGCAGATGAGCTGGCCAAGCCACTCTCCATCATTTTCCTCCAGTCCTGGCTCACCGGTGAGGTCCCAGATGAATGGAAACTGGCTAATGTGATCCCCATCCATAAGAAGGGTCAGATGGAGGAACCTGGAAACTCCAGGCCTCTCATCTTGACCTCAGTGCCACGGAAAATGATGGAGCAGATTATTGTCGCGGCAATAACTGCACACCTGAAGGATGACCAAGGGCGTAGGTCCAGTCAACATGAATTTAGGAGGGGCAGGTCCTGCCTCTCTAAACTGATCTCCTTCTATGATCAGGTGACCCACCTGTTGGACATGGGGAGGCCTGTGGATGTGGTCTACCTGGACTTCAGCAAGGCCTTTGACACCGTCCCCCACAGCAAACTGCTGGCTAAGCTGTCAGCTCGTGGCTTAGACCACAACACTGTTCTGGGTTAGGAACTGGGTGCAGGGCCAGAGAGTGGTGGTGAATGGTGCCACATCCACCTGGCGGCAAGTCACCAGTGGTGTCCCTCAGGGATCAGTGCTGGGCCCCATCCTCTTTAATATCTTCATGATGATCTGGATGAGGGGATTGAGTCAGTCATCAGCAAATTTGCAGATGACACCAAGTTAGGAGCAGATGTTAGTCAGCTGGAAGGTAGAAGAGCTCTGCAGAGGGACCTCGACCAACTGGACAGATGGGCAGAATCCAATGGGATGGCATTTAACAAGTCCAAGTGCCGGGTGATGCACTTTGGCCATGGCACCCCATTTCAGAGTTACAGGCTGGGGTTGGAGTGGCTGGAGAGCTGCCAAACACAGAGGGACCTGGGGGTGCTGATTGACAGCCGCCTAAACATGAGCCAGCATTGTGCCCATGTGGCCAAGAAGGCCAATGGCATCCTGGCCTGCATTAGCAATAGTGTGGCCAGAAGGAGTGGGGAAGCCATTGTGCCCCTGTACTCCGCATTGGTTAGGCCACACCTTGAGTACTGTGTCCAGTTCTGGGCCCCTGAGTTTAGGAAGGACATCGAGACACTTGAACGTGTCCAGAGAATGGCAACAAGGCTGGTGAGAGGCCTTGAGCACAAGCCCTATGAGGAGAGGCTGAGGGAGCAGGGATTTTCTAGCCTGGAGAAGAGGAGGCTCAGGGGAGACCTCATTGCCCTCTACAACTACCTGAAATGTGGTTGTAGCCAGGAAGGGGTTGGTCTCTTCTCCCAGGCAACCAGCACCAGAACAAGAGGACACAGTCTCAAGCTGCGCCAGGGCAAGTTTAGGCTCAAGGTGAGGAGAAAGTTCTTTACCAAGAGAGTCATTAGTCATTGGAATGGGCTGCCCAGGGAGGTGGTGGAGTCACCATCCCTGGTGGTGTTCAAGAGGGAATTGGACGTGGCACTTAGTGCCATGGTCTAGTCATGAGGTCTGTGGTGACAGGTTGGACTCGATGGTCTTTGAGGTCTCTTCCAACCTTAGTGATACTGTGATACTGTAATCTGTAACTGTTGGGTTAGAAATTCTAAAAAGTATGACCCTGTCTCATGCGTTTATCCTCTGTTCATGAACTTGTCAATAAACCTGCTGATATGTCCACAGCCTCCTGTGGCAATAAATTCTGGAAAATCACTATGCTTGGGGAATTTTTTTTTCCTCTTGTGTTTGTTGTGAATTTTTTTTGTCACAAGCTTCTTTAAGTGCAGTAAGTTCTGGTACTGTGTGTTTTGATAAATTATGAATCTTCATTCTTCCTACTTGTGGTGGGTTTGAGAGAAAGGCCCAGCCTTCTCCCCCCACAAAGAGGAAAAGAAATAAAAAACACAGCTTGCTAGCCGGAGGAGGAAAAGGGAAATACTATATTTACAAGCAATTTTTAGGGAATGCCGGATATATACACAATTTACAGTATTTACAATATATATACAGAAATATACAGCAAGGTAAAAATAAACCCAATAATACAGGAACGAAATTCCCGCCCCCTCTGGAGGAGGGTTCCCCCCTCCCATACCCCCTTCTATCCCCTTTTTCCCCAAAGAGGATTAAAAAGAGAGAAAAAGAGCAATTGTTAATAAAGCAGAATATGTTAGTAGGCCTTAGTTTGCTTGTCTGTCCAAGGTCAGTCTGGCAGGGAGCCCAGAGGCAGTTGAGCTGGAAAGGGAGAAGGGAAGGAGCGAAACTGAGGAAACTCCCAGCAGCACCTAAGCTTAAAATTGCCTTTTTTACCAATCCACCAATGAAATTAGTTTAGAATATCTAGTTGTTTTCATCAACATTTCAAAACATTCAGCCATAGTGCCCCAGTACTGTCCTTTTCTTAAAGGCACAGCCTCAAATGGTCACACTACTTGACACCATTACATTTTTGTAAGACACTTGGTGCTGTGGTCTAGTCTAGTGATTCTGTGATCCTTATCTTATGAGGACAGGCTGAGAGAGTTGGGATTGTTCAGCCTGGAGAAAAGATGGTTCCAGGGAGACCTTTTAGTAGCTTTTCTGTACTTAAAGGAGGTTAATAAGAAAGATCAGAATAAACTTTTTAGCAGGACCTGTTGTGATAGGACAAAGGGAAATGGTTTTAATGTAAAAAAGGTTATGTGTAATGTAGATATAAAGAAGATAGTGTTTTTACAGTGAGGGTGATGAAACATTGGAAAGAGTCACTCAGAAGGACGGTAAATGTTTCAATTTTGGGTGTATCCAAGCCTGTGTTGGTGGAGGCACTGAGCAACCTCATTTGAAGATGTTCTTGCTCATTGCAGGGTGATTAGATGGCTTTTAAATGTCCCTTCATATCCAAATTATTCCATGAAGATTTATGGAAGAGATCCTGATGATCATAGCTTTGCAATGTTCAGATAAGCATCTTCTGATATCAATGTCAGCAAAAAAATATCTATTTTTTTCTTAGTGATTGCATATGTTTTATCTTGATCATTTTATCACTTCCTTGTTTCAAGAATTCCAGCAATTAACATCAGAAACAGAAAACTGATATTTGCAGATTCATTTCTGGGGCACAGACAAGTATAAAGATGCAGTATTACTGACAGTGAATTGATTCTCCAGAAGTCCTCCATTTGTTTGCAACATCTTTTTCTTACAACTAACTGACTCAAAGTATGAAGTTGAATCAAGGACTGTCCCTATCCCCAAAAGAAACTATAAAGGTTATTTAGAGGTTTTTGGTTATAGAATCAGAGAATACAAACTTGGAATGGACCTCAAGGATCATTTGGTTCAAACTTTCTTGGGAAATGGACATAACATGGCCCAGCACCCTGTCCACCTGAATGTTAAAAATCACCCAATATTTGAGAATCCACTACTTCTCTAGGGAGAAGTTTTCCTCTTGTGTCCCATCAAAATCTTCCCAGGAGCAGCTTTTACCCATTAACCCTCATCTTTTCTGTGTTCTTTATAATAACCCTTTAAATACTGAAATGTGGTGGTAAGGTGTCCTTTAAGCCTTGTTATCTTGAGGATGAACAAACTCTATTTTCTCATTCTTCCTGCTCATGGCATGCTTCCCAGTACCATGCTCATCTTTCTGGACTTCCTCCAAATCCTCTCCAGTTTGTCCACAAATTTTTGTATGGTAGGGACCAAAACTGAACACAGTGTGGTCTGGTAAGCACTGTGTAGCACGACATAAAGACTTCTTTATCTCTTCTGTTAATGTTCTTCTTGATGCAATCCAGAATCCTATCATTTTTCTTCGCCACAGCATCATATTGTTCATTCATATTGAGCCTCTTGTCCACCAGGATCCCCAGGCCCATTTCCACTAAATTACTCCCCAGACAGATAGATCCCTGTCTGTGCTGTACTCCTGGAATATGTTTTCCCAGATCTCCTTATTGAACTTAAAGTTCTTGTTATCCCACTCTTACAGGCTATCCATATCTTCCTGTAAGGTGGCTCTCCTTACCTGGAAAAATCCAGGTAGACAACATCCGCTGCTCACCTCACATCAGCTAAACACTTACTTTGTTGTGGAAAGTGGTCGGGTTTGCCAAGCACAATTTGCTCTTGGCATATCCACTCTGACTTCTCCCAGTTACATGCAGTATTTTATGTACGATATCCCCCCAGGGAGAATTCTTTTCATAACTTTCACATGGAATAAAGTAAGACTAATGGACCTACAATTTCCTGTGTTTCCTCTTAAGGCCTTCTTATAAATGGGAGTGACACTATCCTTCCAGTCTCCATTTATGTTTCTTGTTCTCCATGACTTCTCAAAGATCAGCCAACTATCTCAATATGCTCAGCTGGATAACAACCAGGCTCACCAATTTGTAAGGGACAAGCTCCTTTAATAGTTTGCCTGCAAACTCTTCCTTGACTGATGGTGGGCCTGTGTTTGTGTCAACCTAAATTTTTGTTTCCAAGGCCTGTTTAACAGCAGGCCAATATATTTATTCTATTTCTATTTGTTGTTTATGTACCTGAAGGACCCTTGTAGTTTTTGACAATTTCAATTCAAGCTGAGCTTTTGCTCCTCTAACTACATCTCAGTACACTCTGACACTGCTCTTGTAGTTTTCAGTGGCTATTGATGTTGGTAACTGGTTTAATTTAATTTCTTGGTTACCTGAATTATATATATTATCACAGGATCATGTACATATTTCTATACATTAATTTCCTGTTAATGAAGAGACATAAGAAGAAACAGTGGTCTTTATCCCCTCTTGTTCTATACTATGTATTTGATGCTTGAAATATATTTTTAAAATTTATTATGGGCCAGAGGAAAATATTTAGCTCTTTGTGAATGGTAGGATTTAGTTTATGTTTCTTTTGTTCTAATGTGTTTGAGTTTTTTTAATTCCAACATTTCCTATGATAATGAGAATATAGATGAATGAAAGTAGAGGCAAAAAGGGGCGAAATTTGAATTCTTACATAATGTTTTCAAGTGTCAGTTTGACATAATTTCAGATTCTCAAAAATCTTTCTAGTTTACCTAGACCAACTATATCACTTCCAAAGAAATCTGTTGTGTCACTGTTGGGTCAACATGGGCATGAGACATTCTTCAATAGCTGCAATTGCCTGCTTTAAGGAAATAAAATTAATTGTTAATATCGAAAAACATAATTCTCAATATCTGAATTCTCATGATTAATTAGCCAAAAAATTAAAGCATCTTCTTATTTGACCCAAGGCCTATTAAAAAAAGAAGCAACCAAACTTCTAACAGTATGTTTACAATGACTGCAATATCACTTAGGTAGTCCATCTGGCTGCAGAGAATGCTGGAGCCTGGCACTTGAGATGCAGGGTAGTGGGGGCAACTCTTGCATAAGGTGTGAGCAAATTGACTATCTGCTTAATCTGGTGGCCAGACTGAAGGACGAGGTTGCTAGTCTTAGAGATGTAAGGGAATGTAGGAAAGAGATGAACCAGAGGAGGAAAGAGATGAATCAGAGTAAGCAGGCTCTGTAGGCTCCCCCAGCAGAGGCTGGTTATTCAAAAAGCAGAGGGGAATGGACGCAGGTTCCTCTCAAAAGACACAAAGTGAAACCTCCTTGCCTCCCCTCACCTTCCCCGCTGCTCTTGGAAAATAGGTATGGGGCACTGGAGACCGAGGGTGAAGTGATCCTGATGCCGGAGGACACACCATCTCGGGCTTTCCCTGAGGCTGAACAGCCTAAGGTTAAACAGCCTAAGGCTAAGCAGCCTAGGGTTAAGCAGCCTTCCCCTGGCATCAGGACCTGCTCCCTCAAAAAAAAGAGGAGGGTAATTGTTATTGGTGATTCCTTCCTGAGGGAAACAGAGGGCACCATATGTTGGCTAGACCCATCTCATAGGGAACTTTCTTGTCTGCCAGGAGCCCAAGTTAAAGATGTTACCACTAGGCAGCCTAGCTTGGTGCAGCCATCTGACTACTGTCCCTTACTAGTTATGCAGTTAGGGAATGATGATGTTGCAACCAGAGCTCCCAGGGCTATCAAAAATGACTTCAGAGCCCTGGGAGACATGGTTGAGGGGTCAGGTGCACAAATAATTTTTTCATCAATACCCTTAGTTGCAGGAGGGAATACCAGAAGGAACAGGTCAGCAGCTATAGTCAACAAGTGGCTTAGAGGCTGGTGCAGACAAAAGAATTTTGTTTTTTTTGATCTTGGGGAACTTTCTACTGCACCAGGTCACCTGGTAACAGATGGAGTACATCTGTCCCAGAGGAGGGGAAAGGTCACAGTATACAAGAATGGCCTGTCCCCCAAAGGTAAAAAGATTCTAGGAAGGGAATTGGCAGGTGTCATTGACAGGGCTTTAGACTAGTTTCGAAGGGGGAAGGGGCTGAAACCAGTCCCCCCAGGCAGGAGTCTGGGAGTGATAAGATAGAGTCAGAGGTGAAACCAGCAGCCCAGTTGAAGTGCATGTACACTAATGCACGAAGCATGGGTAACAAACAAGAGGAGCTGGAAGCATTGTTGCAGCAGGAAAGTTATGATGTAGTTGCCATCACAGAGATGTGGTGGGACAACTCACATGACTGGAGTGCTGCAATTGATGGCTACAGGCTCTTCAGGAGAGACAGGCAAGGAAGAAGGGGTGGAGGGGTGGCCTTGTACATCAGGGAGGCACTAGATGCCATTGAGATGGAGATCAGGGACAATCGGGTTGAGTGCTTGTGGGTAAGAATTAGAGGGAAGACCTCTGGGCAGACATCCTGGTTGGAGTCTGTTATAGACCACCCAACCAGGAGGAAGATGTGGATGGAGCATTCTATAGGCAGCTTAGGGCTGTCTCAACATCGCCTGACCTTGTTCTCATGGGCAACTTCAACCTGCCTGACATCTGCTGGGATCTCAACACAACAGGGAGGAGACAGTCTAGGAGGTTCTTAGAGTGCATGGAGGACAGCTTCTTATCCCAGGTGCTGCGTGAGCCTACCAGGGGTAAGGCTATGCTTGACCTCCCCTTCACCAATAGGGAAGGGCTGGTGGACGATGTGGTGGTTGGAGGGTGTTTAGGGGCCAGTGACCATGAGATAATGGAATTTTCAGTATTCAGTCAAGCTAAGAGGGGCATCAAGAAGACCTCCACTCTGGATTTCGGGAGGGCAGACTTCAGGTTACTCAAAGAACTAATTCAGAGGATGTCTTGGCATAAAGCCCTTAAAAATAAAGGGGTCCAGGAGAGCTGGACCTACTTCAAGGAAGAACTCTTGAAGTTTAAGGAATGTTTAAGGATGTTTAAGGATGTTGCAAGATCATGTAGGAAGACAATTAGGGAGGCAAAAGCACATTTGGAGCTTAAACTGGCCTCTGCTGTGAAGGACAACAAAAAGTCCTTCTATATTAATAGCAAGAGGAAGGGCAAGGACAACCTCCGCTCCTTGGTGGACATGGAGGGAAACATTGTATCAAAGGATGAGGAAAAGGCAGAGGTCCTTAACACCTTCTTTGCCTCAATTTTTACTAGCAGGACAGAACGTCTTCCGGACAGCTGGCCTACATAGCTGGTAGAAGGAGCCAGGGAGCTGCATAGTTTCCCTATGTTGCATGAGCAGGTAGTTGGAGCTCTCAGCCGCTTGGATCCCCACAAGTCCATGGATCCATCCTAGGGTGCTGAGAGAGCTGGCAGATGAGTTGGCAAAGCTGTTCTCCATCATTTTTCAGCAGTCCTGGCTCACTGGAGACATCCCAGTAGACTGGAAGCTGGCCAAAGTGGTACCCATCCACAAGAAGAGCCGGTTGGATGAACCAGGGAATTATAGGCCTGTCAGCCTGACCTCAGTGCCAGGCAAGATTATGGAACAGGTCATCTTGAGGGCAATCACACAGCACTTAAAGGATGGCCAAGGGATCAGGCCCGGCCTGCATGGATTTAGGAAGGGCAGGTCCTGCCTGACCAACCTGATCTCCTATGATCAGGTGACCCGCCTGGTGGATATGGGGAGGCCTGTGGATGTAGTCTACCTGGACCTCAGCAAGGCCTTTGACACCATCCCTCATAGCAAATTCCTGGCCAAGCTGTCAGCCCATAGCTTAGATGGGAGCACACTGCATTGGGTTAGGAATTGGCTGGAGGGCCGAGCCCAGAGAGTGGTGGAGAATGGTGCCACATCCAGCTGGTGGCCAGTCAGTAGTGGTGTGCCCCTGGGATCAGTGCTGGGCCCTGTGCTCTTTAACATCTTTATTGATGATCTGAATGAGGGCATTGAGTCCATCATCAGTAAATTTGCTGATGACACCAAGCTGGAGGAAGGAATTGATCTGCCGGAGAGTAGAGAGGCTTTACAGAGTGACCTCGACAGGCTGAACAGATGGGCAGAATCCAATGGCATGAGATTTAACACATCCAAGTGCTGGGTTCTGCACATTGGCCACAACAACCCCATGCAGTTCTGCAGGCTGGGGTCAGAGTGGCTGGAGAGCTCCCAAACAGAGAGGGACCTAGGGGTACTGGTCAATGGTAGGCTGAACGTGAGCCTGCAGTGTGCCCAGGCAGCCAGGAGGACCAATGGCATCCTGGCCTGCATCAAGAGCAGTGTGGCCAGCAGGAGCAGGGAGGTCATTCTGCCCCTGTACACTGCACTGGTTAGGCTGCCCCTTGAGTACTGTTCAGTTCTGTGCCACTCAGTTTAGGAAGGATGTTGACTTGCTGGAGTGTGTCCAGAGAATGGCAACAAAGTTGGTGAGGGGCTTGGAACGCAAGCCCTATGAGGAGAGGCTGAGGGAGCTGCGGCTGCTTAGCCTGGAGAGGAGGAGACTCAGGGGTGACCATATTGCTCTCTACAACTACCTGAAGGGAAGTTGTAGACGGGCAGATGTTGGTCTCTTCTTCCAGGCAGCCAGTACCAGAACAAGAGGACACAGTCTCAGGCTGTACCAGGGGAGGTTTAGGTTGGATGTTAGGAAGTAGTTCTACACAGAGAGAGTGATTGCCCATTGGAATAGGCTGCCCGAGGAGGTGGTAGAGTCACCATCATTGGAGATGTTCAGGAGGAGCCTTGATGGGGTGCTTGGTTGCCATGTTTTAGTTGTTTAGGTGGGTTGGACTGGTTGATGGGTTGGACACGATGATCTTGAAGGTCTCTTCCAACCTGTTTTTTCTATTATTCTGATTATTATTACTATTATTATTTTATTTACAATAATTATTTTATATATCATCTTTTGTGTCTTACAATTGAAAAAACTACATACAATTTTATGTCCTCATTGCTCCCATGGCATTCCTTCTTTGTTCACTTTAAGAAGGATGAGTTCAAACACATAATAGCAGATATCCATTTTGAACTCTACTGGGTTTTTTAGCAATTTAGTTGTACATTAATTTCTTTTTCATTCATTATTTAGGTATGTAGGAGGCCAAGAGGTACAGGTACTTCTACTCGACTTTGTGTCCTATAACTCATTGTAAGGAATTAAATAGATTCATAGCTATCATAGAATTACCCAAGGAGCCTTATAGTTCCTATTCATTTCCTGTGCACAGTTCATGAAAAGCAGATAGCACATGTAACCAATAAAATATGTGACAGAATCCTATACACCCCCTTTTCATCAAGGAATGACAGCATTTGAGTTTGGAAAGGGTCTCATGGGCCTATGAAAGACAGGAGCTAGACTTATTTGACTTTTTTTCATTACCCTTTGCAGAAAAAAAATAGTATTTTTTGTCTCATAGGAAGATACTTTTGTTCCGAATAATAGAATCATAGAATGGTTTTGGTTAAAAGGGACCTTATAGGTCATCTCATCCCAACCTCCCCATGCCATCATTGACAGGGACACCTTCCACTAAAACAGGGTCTTCAAAGGCTTGTCTAATTTAACCATGAATCCCTCAAGGGAAGGGAGATAAACAACTTCCCTGGGCAACCTTCAGTGCCTTACCACTCTTACTGTAATGAATTTAACTGAATTTAATTTTAGTATCCAGTCTAAATCTACCCTTCTTAAGTCCTTCTGAAAAGTTTCTCCTGAGCCCCCCCTTCAGGCACTGGAAGGCCACTATAACGTCACCTCAAAGCCTTCTCTCCAAACTGAACAGCCCCAAATGTCATAGCCTGTCTCTGTAGGGGAGGTTTTTGTGACTAGAAAAAATGTTTTTCAGAGATATGAAATTTCTCTGTTACATACAAACAAATGCATAAATAGTAAATGGGGTTGAAAATAAAATTGACATTTTGCTTATGTCTCACTTGCTGATATTAGCTTTAGTGTTTCCCTTAATTAATATTCGTTCATTACAAATCTCCCCAAAGCCTCTGTCTTGAAGGCATTTATGTGTGTGCCTGTCTCAGTCCAGAGAGGGAAAGAGACTCAGTTCTTTTGAATATTCCTGTGTTGTGAAATTAGAGGCACAAATGAGGCCAAAATATCAACAGCTAGACTATTTATTACATAAAGTGGAGACAAGAAAGGGAGAGGGAGAAAATAGAGAGGGAGAGAGAGAAGAGGAAAGGAATTATATTACTACACCCCTCACCCACACAAGACAGTTCGAGTCTGTGGAGGAAAGGTGTTGCAGGAGACGTTGGGTCTGTGGAGAAAGGGTGCTGAGGCTTTGGCTGGAGATGTGGTCCTTTGGGCAGCTTCTTCAGCTCCATGAGTTGCAGCAGGCAGAACTTAGGACACGGAGAGAGGGTTCAGTCTGCTTCTTCCAGGCTCCATGGCCTCTTTTCTCCGGAGCAGCATTGTCCTGGGCTTTTCCTTCTCTCATGCTGTCCTTCTCAGCAGCATTGTCCTGTGTTTTCCTTCATCTGTGTTTTCAGTTCACCGTTTTTCTTCTACATTTTTCTTCTGCCAAGTCAGTAGTGGCTCAAGTCTTTTATACAGTTTTTAGTCCTTAGGTGTGTGTCCAAGTATTGTCTCTCAGGAAATCAGGGGCCAGGCCTTAGGTAAATATCCAGGTATCGTTCCCCAGAAAATCTTTCTGTGCATTCCTGTGTGTTTGGGCAGGGGTCTGAATGGAGGGGGGAGGCCTCCGCCTCCTCCTTCTCCACCTACATGCCCCCACACTCATTACACATCAGGAAACAGGTGGTGAATCCATTGTCTCACCCTTTCCAGGGTACTTGATGGGTGGAGATTATCTTGTCCTAAAGGTGTGGTGGCTGGGTCCTTGGGCCATTGTTGTAGGCCAGCTGCAGTCCAGTGTTATCATGATGCAATCACAAGGTGATTTGCATCCAGGATTGGTAGACAGGATTCCAGTGAGCTATGTTATCTTTGCACCTTCCAAGAGTTGTTCCAGTGGCTCTGCCCAACACATATCAGCTATAGTCTGGGCAAGCAGCAAGTGATTTTATCTTTGTTGAGTCACACCAAGAGAGATAAACTTTTAGTCTCTCAAACCACCCTGTCAATCAAAGATAAAAGCAAGAAAGAAAAGAAAATAAAGGAAAGAAGTTTTAAACAATTTTTACAATAGACATGAGTTTTGATAGGCTAATGGCACAAATCTGTTGTACACCATCATTAGACACAAATTGCATATTGGACACTTGTGGTAGGGTTGGAAGGGTAAGGCCAAGAAGCCTCCTCCCTCCCCCCTGTAAAGTAAAGGGAAAGAAAATTGAAGGGAAAGGGAAAAAAACCTCACAGCTGAATTAGCAAAGCAGTGGAGCTGTATATTTACAAAGCAATGTAGGATATGCAGGGGAATATATACAAATTTACAATATTTACAATATATACAAAGATATACAACAAAGTAGCACAGAAGTGAGAGTTCCCCCCTCTGCTGAGGAGGTTCCCCACCTCCGCTCTCCCCCTCTCTCCTCCTTTTCCCCAGAGTGGGTTAGAAAGAGAGAGAAAGAGGGAAAAAAAAGTTAGAAGCAGTTTGTGTTAATTGAAAAGGAGTTAATACAGGCCTTGGTAGCTTATCGGTTTCAAGGCCAAAGCCTTGGCCGAAAGCCCAGCACAGAGAGAGCTGCTGCTCGGTGGAGGAGCGGAAGGAAGACTGAAGATGTGGAATTCCAGCACTGAAGTGCTGGAATGCCCAGGATACCCTCCTGCACTCCCAGTTCAGAAGGTGCTTCCTCCCACTTTACCAATGAAATTAGTTTAGATCGTTCTTTTCATTTACCAACTTCCGTCCACCATATTCCCCTTCTTAAGGGGACAGCGTCAACTGGTCACAACACTACATGTTGAATCACTGCATACAACAGGGATTTACACAAGGTGAAAGAGTAACAATACTAACAAAACATAACAAAATTAAAGCAGGTAATTACATGAGGTGAAAGCATCCCTGTTCCTCCTGGAAGCCAGAACAAACCCATACCCCCCCCACCCCATCAGTCCTTCAGTTTGGAATTGAAGTGAGAGCTTCCTCCCAGATCTGAATGCGTCTGCGGGGCTATGGAAAGTACAGTCCTTGAAGAGATGTCTTCTGTGATGCAAAACTTCAGAGGTCAGCATGCACCCAGCGCATGCAGTGCTCATGCTGACACCAAGTATGGGCATAATTCTAGCTTCACGCTTTCTATAGGCTGAAGCCAGTTGTTTATGAGAGTGCCCATTGGTCAAGCTCAGCCTCGAGGAATCTATAAGTATCACCCCAGTTGGTAAACAAGTTGCCCCTTCATTCACTTTGTCTCTGTGCTTGCTTGAGAGAGCAACTCTCGAGCTGCAGCCTTTGCCATTGAGCTTATTGTTGTTAGCTTCTGTTATACATGCACACATACTGAAAGCCTCTGCATCGGGAGAAGCATAGAGGGAGGACCTTAGCGACGCTGACAGCTTCGCTACAGCCAGTTGTACCGACCGGGAGAGCCCACCATGCCACCGGAGAACTGGACCGACCCCCGAGGGTAAGACCTGCCCAGTTGCCGGGGAGAAGGGACATGATCAATACTGAGTCCATGTATGCCTAGCCCAGCCGCAGCGGGGGAGGAGCCACCACGTGTGCCACTCTGAGCCCTGTGAATCTCAAGGAAGACTAAGGCATTGTTCATGCCTATACTGCACCGAACCTGGGACCACTCCGAGAGTCCCGCTGCTCCTTTTAGCTCAGTAAATGAGAATCCGCCACCTAATGCAGCCGCATTCTCTCCCTGAGGCTGTTTGCATCAGCCCTGAGAATTGCCGTGGTTGGGCCGACCCCCATAGCTTTGCCTGCTGCCGCGTTGTCCGAGCCCGCCTACTGGCCACTGTAGTCCCACCCTGCCGTGCGAGCCGACTTTGAGGGCTGACCCCACGGGCCGACCCCGACCAGGACCGATTCCTGTTGTCTGGAGGGAATCGAGTATCTTCAACGTGTTTTCCATCCACTAGCACTCAGTTCAAAGTATCCATGTCTAGCAGAGTAAGCATTTATGCATAGAAAGATTGTAATATTGCTGTGTATAGCCAGAAGCCGCCCGCATCCCGCCGAGTCGCCATCTAGTGGCCAAGGGGCGGAACCGCACCCTTCGTTATATAAATATTGAAATAGTCTGTAACTAGTTCAATTAAGTTATAATCATAACACTAAGCCACTTGTGGAATCTATTTCACGAACGTGCACTAGAACATGTATATAAGTTGGTGATTCATCGGTTATTAATAGTTTGATGATTAATTAAAATCTTATTTTAATAATTCATATTTCATATTCATAAATTTAATAACCTCTTCACCACACTTGGTTGCATGGTTTAATTGATTTGGTGGTGTTGGATGATAGGCTGGACACGATGATCTTGAAGGTCTATTCTTTCTATTCTATTCTATTTTATTCTATTCTATTCTATTCTATTCCATAATTCTAAATGAATTTCGTTGGTAGATGAGTGGGATGTAGTTTTATGATCTCACATTCCCGTTTTCACTCTATCCATCTTCTGTCCCTTGGCTGCAATACTTATTGACCTTGGACAGAAAGGCCTTTTATCTAGTGAACTCTCAGATAAAAAAAACTAACTTCTTAAAAAAGCTTTGAGCTAACTGAAATTTCCCTAACATATTTCTCCTTTTTCTCATTTTCTTCTAATAAACTAGATGGAGAGGTGAGGAAGAGAGGTTGGGGGAACCCCGAGGTGGAATCCTCCTCCAAGGGCGACTTCTGTGTTGTTTCATTTCTGTAAATTCTTGTATGATATTGTAAATACTGTATATTTTGTATATATTCATTGCATTCCATTATTGCTTCATTCACTTCCCTGACTGAGTTCAGCGGTGCTTTTTCTTGTTGTGGGTTAAACCATCACACTGCAATAACAATCCCAGATCCCTCAGCCGCTCCTCACAGGGCTTGTGCTCAAGGCCTCTCACCAGCCTTGTTGCCCTTCTCTGGACATGTTCAACAGGCTCAGTGTCCTTCTTAAATTGAGGGGCCCAGAACCGGACACAGTACTGAAGGTGTGGCCTAACCAGTGCAGAGTACAGGGGCACGATGACTTCCCTGCTCCTGCTGGCCACACTATTCTTGATACAGGCCAGAATGCCATTCGTTTTCTTGACCACCTGGGCACACTGCTGGCTCATGTTTAGGCGGCTGTCAATCAGCACCCCCAGGTCCCTCTCTGTTTGGGAGCTCTCCAGCCACTCTGACCCCAGCCTGTAGAGCTGCATGGGGTTGCTGTGGCCAAAGTGCAGCACCCAGCATTTGGACTTGCTGAATGTCATCATGTTGGACTCCGCCCTTCTGTCCAGTCGGTCAAGGTGCATTTGCAGAGCCCTTCTACACTCTTAACAGATCAACATCTGCTCCTAACTTAGTGTCATCTGCAAATTTGCTGATGACTGACTCAATCCCCTCATCCAGATGATCAGTAAAGATATTGAAGAGGATGGGGCCCAGCACTGATCGCTGGGGGATACCACTAGTGACTGGCCGCCATTTGGATGTGGTACCATTCATCACCACTCTCCAGGCTCAGCCCTCCACCCAGTTCCTAACCCAGCACAGAGTGCTGCTGTCCAACCCACACTCTGACAGCTTGGCCTGGAGTTTGCTGTGGGGAATGGTGTCAAAGGCCTTGCTGAAGTCCAGGTAGACTACATCCACAAACTTTCCCCCATCCATCAAGCATGTCACCTGATCACAGAAGGAGATCAGGTTGGTGAGGCTGGATCTGCCCTTTCTAAATCCATGTTGGCTGGACCTGAGCCCTTGGCCATCCTTCAGGTGTGCAGTTATTGCCGCGATGATAATCTGCTCCATAATTTTCCCTGAGACTGAGGTCGGGCTGACAGGCCTGTAGTTTGCAGGTTCCTCCATCCAGCCCTTCTTGTGGATGGGCACCACATTGGCCAGTTTCCATTCATCTGGGACCTCTCTGGTGAGCCAGGGCTGGTGGAAAATGATGGAGAGTGGCTTGGCCAGCTCATCTGCCAGATCTCTCAGCACCCTAGGATGGATCTCATCCGGTCCCATGGACTTGTGAGTGTCCAAGTGGCTCAGCAAGTCTCTAAGTATTTACTAATGGGCTCCCTGACCCCATCAACCAGTTCAGGAGGCCACTTGTCCTGAAGCCCTCCTGCCTTATTGGTGAAAATTGAGGCAAAGAAGGTGTTAAGTACCTCTGCCTTTTACTCATCTTTAGTTATAATGTTACCCTCCAGGTCTAATAAGGAGTGGAGGCTCTTCTTGCCCCTCTTTTTAGCATTAATATATTTATAAAAATGCTTTTTATTATCTCTCACAGAGGTGGCCAGCATAAGTTCTAGGTCATCCAAGCTGTTCGCCTTCCCCGCTGGCTCCTTTTCTGGCACATGGGAACTGCCAGTTCCTGTGCCTTCAAGAGCTCCTCTTTGAAGGAGGCCCAACTATCCTCGACCTCTCGGTTCCTGAGGGTTGATACCCAGGGAACTTTACAAATAGGTTTCTTAAACAGGGTGAAATTTGCCTTCGGAAGTCCAAGATGAGGGTTCTGTTGGTGCTCCTCCCTATCTCCCTGCATATTGAAAACTTCACTATCTTGTGGTCACTGAACCCTAGGCAGCCTCCCACCATCACGTCTCCCACCAGTCCTTCTCTATTGGAGAACAGCAGGTCAAGCAGAGCCTGACCCCTGATAGGCTTACTTAACAGCTGCACCAGGAAACTGTCCTCCATGCGCTTCAGGAGTCTTCTAGACTGCCTTCTCTCTGCTGAATTAAGTTCCCAGCAGATATCTGTCAGGTTAAAGTCACCCACAAGGACAAGATCGGATGATCTTGAGACAGCCTCCAGTTGCTTGTATAATTATTCATCAGCCTCCTCATCCTGGTTGGGTGGTCTATAACAGACTCCAACCAAGATGTCGGACTTATTAGGCCTCCCTCTGATTTTTACCGACAGGCTCTCAATCCCTCCATCTTCCACATCAAGTTCTGTGGCAGAGAGTGACTCCCTATGTAGCGGGTTGAGAGAGAAGGCCTAGCTTTCCCTCCCCTACAAGGAGGGAAAAAAAACCCACAGCTAATTCAGTTGGAGTAGCAAAATGGATGCTATATTTACAAGCAATGTGAAAATGCAGGTTGTATATATGCACAATATATACAGTATTTACAATAAATGTACAGAAATATACAGCAAGGAAAAAAAAAGAATACAGGAATGAAATTCCCTCCTCCGGACAGAGGAGGTTTGCCCCCCTGTATCCCGCTCTCCCCCCTTACCTCCCTTTTTTCCCAAAAAGGATTAGAGAGAGAAAAAGACAGTTATTAAGGAAAAATTATTTTAGTAGGCCTCATGAAAATTAATTGCAGGATTAGTGCTTATCTTATCCGAGGTCACTCTGACTAGGTGCCCAGAAGCAGGCAAGCTGGAAGGGAGAGGGAAAGGAATGAACTGAGAAAAAATTCCAGCTGCACTAAAACTTACAGCTGCGTTCTACCAATCTACCAATGAAATTTGTTTAGACCTGTCTTTGTTTACAAAATATTCAGCCAGAGTGTACCAGCACTGTCCCTTTCTTAAAGGCACAGCCTCAAACGGTCACACCCTAGTATACAGAGCCACCCCTCCTCCTCTTCTCCCTCACCTGTCTCTCCTAAAGAGCCTGTAACCCCCCAGTGCAGCACTCCAATTGTGCATGTTATCCCACCATGTTTCTGAGATGGCGACTATATCTTAGTCACCCTGCTGCCCTACTCTTTCCTCTTCAGAGGGTCTGATTTCCTCACCCACCCCCTTCAGACCTAGTTTAAAGCCCTCTTAACGAGCCCTACCAACTCTAGCGCTAGGACTCTCTTATCTTTTCTAGATAATTGCACCCCATCAGGACCCAGCAGGTCAGGTGCAGTGAAAGTTGTCCCATGATCAAAGAAACCATAATTCCGCTGCTGGCACCATCCCCTGAGCCAATTGTTGATGGTATGGGTTCTTCCTTTCCTCTCAATTTACACCCCTGCCACTGAGGGAATTGAGCAGAACACCACTTGAGCTCCTGTCTCATCAATCAATTGTCCAAGGGCCTTGAATTCCTTTTTAATCACTTCTTGTCAATTTCGTCACTCCCAGCCTGTATTACCAGCAGAGGGTAATAGTCAGAGGGCTGGATTAACTTTGGGAGTCTCCTTGTGATGTCCTGTGACTATTTGAGGCTGTGCCTTTAAGAAAAGAACAGTACTGGGGTACTATGGCTGAATGTTTTGTAGACAAAAGACAGGTCTAAACGAATTTCATTGGTAGATTGGTAGAATGCAAATATAAGTTTTGAGTGCAGCTGAGACTTTCCTCAGTTCACTCTTCCCTCCTCCCTTTCCAGCTCGTCTGCTTCTAGGCTCTCTGCCAGACTGACCTTGGACAGATAAGCGCGTGGCTTACTAACACTTTGCTTTAATTTATAACTGCTTTTATTAACAATTGCTCTTTTTCTCTCTTTCTAACCCTCTTTGGGGAAAAAGGGGAGAGAAGGGGGTACAGGGGGGGAACCCTACTCAGCAGAGGAGGGAATTTCGTTCCTGTATTATAATTTTTCTTTTTACTTTGCTGTATATTTCTGTGTATATATTGTAAATACTGTAAATTGTGTATATATCCTGCATTTCCTAAAAATTGCTTGTAAATATAGAATTTCCCTTTTTGCTTCTCTGGCTGGCTAGCTGTTGTTTTTATTTCTTTTTCTCTTTGTGGGGGGAGAAGGCTGGGCCTTTCTCTCTAACCCTCCACATGTCCCTAACCCATGCCCCGGGTAGGGAGCAGACCTCCCCGTGGGATGGGTCGGGATGACATAGGGTCCCTCAATACCCCCCAAGAGAGAGTCCCCAACAACTATGACCCTTCTCCTTTTCTTTGTGGAGCTGGTCATTATAGTTGGTGGGGACTGCTTGGCCTTAGGCTCTTCTCCAGATGGCTGCTCCTCTCATCCCCACTGCCCTCAGCCTGCAGGGCCTCATACTTATTATGCAAGGGCAGCGGAAAAGGAGGAGGGGGCCATGATGGATTTCCCTTGCCACCCCAGGCAGGGACCTGTATCCATCCCTCCCCATTTTCAGGGACCCTTCCCTCAGCAGGGGAGATCTGCAGAGCCTTCTCCCACATATCTAACTCCCTTTCGCTTTCCCTTATTGACCTGTGCCTAGATACCTCCTTCTTCAGCTCAGCCACTTCATCTTCCAGCTCCTCCACCAGACTGAGGAGAAAGTTCACCTGGTCACGCCTGATACAGGTGTTCTCTCCTTCCCCCTCTACTCCAAGTGCCAGGCTGAAGCACTCTCTGCAGCTGGCAGCCTGGACTCCTGCATGCTGATGCAGCAACTCTGTCTGGGTTTTTCTAGCCTTTGTCTGAGTGACAACCATCGTTCAAGTTTGATTGAAAAAAAATATTTATTTTTTTTTTTAATTTTATGTGAGCAGCAGGCAGGCTAGCTCTCAAGCCAAAATGGCATCATGCTCACAGCCCAGGTGGGATTTAAACCTCCTGCAGCTGATGTCATGATCAAGATCCCAAGCAGGCTTGCGAGAGGATGATCCTGCCAGACCTCCCTGCCAACCAGGGGTCCTCCTGACCCTCAAAGCCCCGAAAAGTATGCCTAACCTACATACTGTACACTGCTGAAATGTACATACTACAATCCATAATTTCATTGTGCAAATTTCTATGTGTAATTATTAACAATCTGTAACAATCTATCCTATTCATGATAATGCTTCGCCCTCTTTGGCTCTTAGAAAGCAATGGAATATGTTCAATATGGTCACACATAATGTCACTGCTATGGAGATTCTCCTGAAATTTGCCCACAAATGTACCCCACACAGGACTGCCTTAATATTTCAGGCCTCAAAGGCTTCATTCCTGCACATAACAATACTTCTTTGGTCCCACCAGCTACCCCAATGTCTCTGAAGCAATCAAGAAGAGTTGTTATTCACTCTCAGATCATTTACCAATATCCCATAAGCTCATCATGGAGTTCCAGCTGTTAAATCCAGAAGTTAAATCCAGTTGGTTGTTGGTCACAAGTGATGTTCCCTAGGGCTCAGTATTTGAGCTAGTGTTGTTTAACATCTTTATCGATCATCTACACAAGGGTATTGAATACACTTTCATTAAGTTTGTCGACAACAGTAAGTTGGGAAGAAGTGTTGATCTGCTTCAGGGTAAGAGGTTTCTTTAGAAGGATCGGGATAGATTAATGGGCCAGCACCAGTTGTATGAGATTGAACAAGACTAAGTGCAGGTCCTCATCTTCTTGCTCTATGTAGCTACCTGAAAGGAGCTTATTGTGAGGTGGGTGTGTCTCTTCTCCTTAGTAACAAGCAGTAGAACAAGAGGCAATAGCCTGAAGTTGCACTAGGGCAAGTTTAAATGGAATATTAGATGACAAGTCTTCACTGTAGGTGTTATCAAACACAGGAACGGGCTCCCTAGCAAGGTGGTTGAATCACCAGCCCTTCATGTGGTTAAAAGACACATAGATGTGGTGCTAAGGGACATGATTTAGCATCAAATCTGTGAAATAATGATTGGACTCTATGAGGTGAAATGATTCTATAATTCTGTGATCCAAGTGAAGGGCCCTTGAGCAGCCACCCATTACCTGGAAAATGACCCTGTTGCAATAGGATCAAGTAAAACAATTTGTAGCTCATGAACTTTAGGGTGAATGAAGGAAGAAAAATAGAGCAGAAGGAGAGACCGGTTTCATAAACCTGTTACCCTTTCCAAGTAAGCACATATCAAACTCATTGTAGCAAAAAATAGGAAAGATACTGATCTTCACCTATGTAAATGTAGCTTGAAAAGTTAACTAAAGGAGACAATAAGCCTTAATTTGTTCATGTCAAAAATTTTAATCTCTTTGTTGCTTCGAACAAATAGCTATAATAAATCAATCTGAACCTCTGCACTCCATCCATATCAAAAATGTCAAACTGTGATTCCCATAATGCTGTATGATACATACCATGCTATAATTCTGTGACGGTGGGATGATTTTGGTTGCCATCCAGCCACTCATCAAGATGCTCTCCCCCTTACCCTCCTCAGCATGATAGGGGATAGCTAGTAAAAAAGCTTGTAGGTCGAGATAAGGACAGGGAGATCACACACCAGGGGATATCTTGGGAACAAAATACTGATCTCCAGGGAAATTAATTTAATTTATCGGCAATTAAAATAGAGTAAGAAACCAAAACAACACTAAAAATATGTCTCACTCCCCCATTTTCTTCCTTCTTCCAGGCTCAACTTAATTTCTGACTCTTCTATCTCCTTCACACCAAGTGGCACAAGGCAAACAGGACATGTCTGGTGTGGTCAGTTTATAATATTTTGTATCTGATTCTCCTTCTTGCTCACACTCTTTTCTTACTTCAGAGTGTTTTCCACACTTTGCAAACTGCTCCCAGCTGGTCAATTGCCAGGGGCTGCAGTTATTCAAGGACAGCTTCAGTGTCGGTCCTTTCATCTTGGTACAATCCTTTAGGATCAAACTGCTCCAGAGTGGACCCCCACACTCCGGGTAATGTTCAGCATTTTTTACCCTTCCATAAGTGGGCTCAGCTTTGAAAATGACGAGGTCCATTTTGGAGCTGGCTGAAACACTTTGCCAGATGTAAGAGTGACTCCTAATCTTCTCTCAGAGAAGCCACCTCTGCAGTGCCATCACTACCAAAGCCTTGTCACATGAACCTAACACACAACCACGTTAAAAAAAAAAATGTCATATGGTGATAAGGGGGATTTTCACACCCATCGAGGTGGTTACTACGTGCCTGTTTCCAAGTAGATGCTTTACAAATTTATGAATCCTTGAATTTATCAGGTAAAATTTTTTAAATGGCTGATCCAGCAATTCAGAGCTTCAGGCTATGGTGACTGTTGCAAAGGAACAATAGAAGTAAAAATACAAGTGGGAAACAATGCATCACACTAGCTTGCTATAGTCTGTTTCCACTGGAAATAGAGTAATGAGCAGAGTTTGAGTGAAAAGTGAAAAATATATTCCAAGAATTGCAATTTTTCATAAATCATCCTCCTAAAAAAGCCACCAAAAACCTTCTAGATTCTTCAGAACTGGAAATAGGATTCCTTTGTGTTATATGAGACTTTTAAAAATATATTTTTTTATTGTGTAGAATATAATGCATTATGTGTCTAGATCATTAGATCCTTAGAAGTCATGTCTTCCAGATAATTAATAATGACTAACGATGATTAACACTTGATATAAACATGGTTAACTATTTACAGTTTTGCTACTTCTGCTAGCTAGTAAAATGTTCTTTGTGAAAGGGGACTAAACTTGCTTTCCCTCTAAAACTACTACTTAAGGTATTTGCTAATATTAAATATTGGCCAACAGGTGTATATCACCAAAGGCACACTGTGCAATGTTCTGCTGCATTCAAAACTGAAGGAAAATATGTTTCTGTTTAGAAAAAAGAAACCTTTCTATACATATGAAAATACACAATTCAAGTTTATTCAAATGAAATGCACTGAAGAGTTGAAATATATTAGCATATATAGTATAGGATTTACATAGAGAGGGGAGCTTCCCAAGGCCAAAGTTCTCTCTCTGAAAAAATATCATGTCAGAGCAATAGAGAAAATCCAGAGTTCTATAGCTTTCTGTCAAACATTTTCACTAAAGTTGTGCCACCCTAAAGGAGCAAAATGCATTTTTCAAAATCAGTATCTTTCTTTTTCAAGAAAGGCTCTGAAATCAGTGTCTTTGGAGTTGTCTATGGCATGACAAGATACTACAGCAGAGAAAACAATTCCCCAGCAACTCAGAATTCATTAAAAAACCACACTACTATAAATTATTTTTATTTTAATATTTTGTGACTCTAGAAAAATCTCAAAATTGTATACCAAACAATAGGATCTATACATATAACTAGAAAAATCTGTCTTTCTGATTTTCTCAGTTTTGAAGTAAGTTCTGTTTCAGGAAAGCTGAAACTATGTAGATTCCCAGTCCTGCATAAGATCCTGTTTAGGCAAAACATACACATAGTATGATCCAGAAACAAACCAAACTTTAATGAAGATAAAAATTACAGATTCATAGCATATTTTGGAAGTTCTACTTCACATTTTATTTCCATGAGGAAAAAAATCATTAAACTGTATTTGACTACTACTACTATTTTGGCTTAACTGAGTATGGCAATTTAGGCTGGATGCCTCCTGTTGCTGTCACAGAAGTTACACCTCTGGTGTCCCGAGTGTCCAGCCCAGTAGGCGGACACAAGAAATAGCTCACTTCATACCCATAATATCCTGCGCCCTATAAATCCAGCTGTAAAGTCATTCTCTTCCTCTTTCTTCCCTCTCTGCTCCTGTGGGAGATGCTCCCTATTGGGTAATGGTGGGGGAGTTATCTCAAAATCTCTTAAGCCTGTCTAGGCCTAATGCCAGGAAGACAAGGGAAGGGGCAGTCTCAGAGCTGGCGAGCCTGAGACTAGCCTAGCAGGGGAAGGGGAAGAGTGAGCCCTGGGGGTTTTGAGTACACCCTCAGGTGGGCAGAAGGAAAGTGTTTGGGAGGCTTTTGGGTGAGCTGTAGGGGACTCTGTATGCTTTGAGTTTCTTTTGTCACTATGCTTGTAGTTTTCTGTAAAACGCTGCTTTTCCATTTAAACTTTCCATCACTCCTGCAATCCATTTGTGTGAGTGTCATTCTTTTGCCCCTCTCAGGGGCAAGAGAGGATCTGTCTGGCCTCAAACCAGGACACTGAGTGATAAAGAGTGACAGCTATGAAAGAAGGTAGTGGTCAATGGCTCAAAGTCCAGATGGAAATCAGTGACAGAAGATGTCCTTCAGGGGTCCATACTGGGACATGTACTGTTTAATGTTTTTATCAGTGGGATTGGTTGCACTTGCAGCAAGTTTGCAGATGACATAAACATGGGTGGTGCTGGAGAAAGAGAATGTAATTCAGAAGGACCTGGATAAGCTGGAGAGGTGGGCCCACATGAACCTCCTTAGATTCAACAAGAGCAGGTGCAGGATCCCACACCTGGGTCAGAAAAATCCCTGTATCAATACAAACTAGGGAATGAGGTGTTAGAAAGCAGCCCTGAAGGAAAGGACTTGGGGGCGCTGATGGATGAGAAGCTGGACACGAGCAGATACTGTGTGTTTGCAGCCCAGAAGGCAAATCACATCTTGGGCTACATCAAAGGATGTATTGCCAGCAGATCCAGAGACATGATTCTGCCACTTTGCTCTGCTCTGGTAAGACCTCACCTGGAGTACTACATGCAGATCTGATGCCCTTAATATAGGAAGGACATGGACCTGATGAAGCAAGAGTGCCACAAAAATGATCAAAGTGCTGGAATACCTTTCCTGTGAGGACTGAGGGAGCTGGGGTTGTACAGCCTGGAGAAGACTCTGGGAAGACCTCATAATGTTCTCCCAGTACCTGAAGAGGGCCTACAAGAAGGCTGGAAAGGGACTGTTTACAAAGGCTTGTAGTGATAGGAAGAGGGGTAGTGGTTTTAAATAAGGTAAGAGTAGATTTAGGTTGAATGGTAGGAGGAAGTTCTTTACCATGAGAGTAATAGAACACTGGAACAGGTTTCCCAGGGAGGTAGTTTAGACGCCATCTTTGGAGCTATTCAAGGTCAGGCTCGAAGGGACTCTGGGCAACCTGATCTAGTGGAGGATGTGCCTGCACATTGCAAAGGGTTTGGGCTAGATGACCTTTGGAGGTCCCTTCTGTCCTGGAAGAGGCATTAATGAGACAGTTAAATCTGTTTTGAGCCACTGCTCCTTTCTCCTTCCTCTCTGTCACAGGGTCCGGATTGAGGTCAAGGAGCCTAATAGGCAGGCGCCTTTAAGGCTGCCTGGAGGGGAGTGGAAGCTGAGCCCCAAGCCTCACGTTTCAGAGAGGTGACTGCACGTGTCAGATGCCATGAAAGAAGGTGTGTGCAGTTTACTCACCACCTAAACATTTTCAATTGATTGGCAGGATTTGAATGGCTGATGTGCCATTGGGCCACTCAGGTTTTGAAAAGGAAATTTATATGGAACCCAGCATGTGGCTGAGGAGAGAGGAGGCAGCGGTGAGGAGCTCAGCACTGGGAGCTTGCTTTTGGCTTTGCTTTCCTTGATTTTCAGGTGGTAAGGGGCTGGTGGCTTGGCACCTCCTGAAGAGGGGAGGAGGGGCAGCAGGCTTGGGTTACCTATGTGCCTGAGGGCAGTGACTTAGCTGGGGGAGGGGTTGCCGCAGAAACCGCACGCCAACCAAACAGAACCCAGTGCGTGGCTGAGGAGAGAGGAGGCAGCGGCGAGGAGCTCAGCTCAGCCTTTTCACTGAAAGGGGCAAGAAAGAAAAAAAAAACCAAAAGCTGGGTGGAGAGGGTGGTTACTGCAAGATGGTTACCACTGGAGCAAAGGATAGGAGAAGAACAGTGGGCACCCAAACAGAGACCACACACAAGCATGCAGATGTTCAGGTAGGTGGCTGCAGTGAGTGCTGGAACCTGGCACTCAATATGGAGGATGGAAGGAGCAACTCCTGTGTTAGGTGTGAGCAGATCAGTGATCTGATGAGCATGGTGGCTGAACTAAAAGAAGAAGTGGAAAGGCTAAGAGCTATAAGAGACAGTGAAAGGAAAATTCACTATTCCCATAATCTAACCTCTTCAAAACCAGAACAGGGGGAAACTCTTAGTGGAACAGGGAGTTTGATACTTTCCCATCAGCAAGCCTCTCAACTTCCCTGTAGTAACCCACATGAGCAGGGCCAATGGGAACAGGTCTCTGCCCGACGGAAGAAATGCAAATGGAGAAAGCCTGCTACTTTGAGCAGCGCACTGCCTATAGTGCAATTACAGAATAGGTATGAGGCACTGCAGGAGGAACAGGTCATCGGTAAGGTTCAGGACTCAAGAAGGACTAAACATAGATGAGAATAAAGGCTTGGCTGAGAAGTTGTGAGGCTTTTCCAGGTGACCAGGATATCCAACGAATCCATGGAGAACTTGCACCGCAGAAGAGTGAACTCTGCATCGCTAGGAGGTTCCATTGGATGAAGGAAGAAGAACTGGAATGGATAGATGCTTGAGCCTGAATGAGAGACTGTTTGGGTGGATGCCCAGATGAAGATATGGACTTCGCCGGACATATCATCAGAAGCTTTCTGATTTAATGATGTGTTTGGGTGCAGGGATTATGGTACAAAATAAGGGGTGGCTCCTGTCATAGTTTGGGCTGGGTGCCCTCTGCTACAGGGGTGTTTCCTGTGTCCAGAAGTCCAGCCCAGTGGGTGGACACAGGAAATTATGTATTCCTACCATAATCCCTTGCACCACTATAAATTTTACGGCAGGGTCTGGCACTTCCTCTTTCCTTTCATCTCTGACACCCAGTAACTGGGGGAGAGATCTCCCAGCTATGGGCCTGGTTAGGCCCAAGGCCATAGGGGGATGGATAGTCTCAGATCTGGCCAGCTGAGATTAGCCTAGTGGAGGGGGTGGGGGGTGGGTGGGAAGGAGGAGCCCTGGGGGTTTTGGGTGCACCCTCAGGTGGGGATGGGACCTTTCTGGTTCTGTTTTGGGGTTTCTCTTGTCACTGTGTTTCTAACTCTCTGCACACACTCACTGTTTTCTATTTAAACTTTCCATCACTTTTGCAATCTGTTTGAGTCGTTATTTCTGCGTGTGGTGGGGAGGGGGTTTGCCCCAACCCATTACAGAAGGCTCCGAGGTGACCTAATTGTGGCCTTCCAGTATCTGAAGGGGGCCTACAAAAAGGCTGGGGAGGGACTTCTCAGGATCTCAGGTAGTGATAGGGCTAGGGGGAATGGAATGAAGCTGGAGGTGAGGAGATTCAGGCTGGATGTGAGGAGGAAGTTCTTCACCATGAGAGTGGTGAAACCCTGGAATGGGTTGTCCAGGGAGGTGGTTGGGGCGCTGTCTCTGGAGGTGTTTAAGACCAGGCTGGATGAGGCTCTGGCCAGCTTGATCTAGTGTGAGGTGTCCCTGCCCATGGCAGGGGGATTGGAACTAGATGATCCTTGTGGTCCCTTCCAACCCTGACTGATACTATGATACTATGACAGAGCAAGACCTGTGCTCGTAGCTTGCTCATACCTTGCTCACTCGTTGCACTCAAAACTTGCAACTCTCACACCTCTCTGCCCTGTTCATTAAAGGGATTCAAGGTGGCGACAAGCACGCTACTTGATCCTATCTCCAGAGCAATTAGCTTCTTTGTTTAGTGGTGCAGTGATAAAGTTGGGCCTTCACCGCAGCAGCATGCTCCCTCTCATTTCCTCTAAATCTGTGGATACTGCTTGGTGGTTCATGAGTAAATACTCTATTTTACCTGGGTTTTTTTGAGGTTTATAGCTTGTTACCTCTTAGATAGCTCCATTGTGAACTCGACAGTGGTTCGTCTATGCCATCCGAGGCAGCAGTGCTATTTGGTTTCACTTGCGCAGGGAGATTGTAGTTTGTTCCTCTGTGTTACAGTATCACAGTATCACAGTATAACTTAGGTTGGAAAGGACCTCGAGGCAGCAACCTATCAACACAGACCCCATGACTAGACCATGGCACCAAGTCCAATCTCCTCTTGAATGCCTCCAGGGTCAATGACTCAACCACCTCCCTGGGCAACCCGTTCCAATGACGAATGACTCACTCGGTGAAGAACTTCCTCCTCACCTCAAGTCTAAACCTCCCCTAGCACAGCTTGAGACTGTGTCCTCTTGTTCTGGTGCTGGTTGCCTGGGAGAAGAGGCCAACCCCTTCCTGGCTACAACCACCTTTCAGGTAGTTGTAGAGGGCAATGAGGTCACCCCTGAGCCTCCTCTTCTCCAGGCTAAACAATCCCAACTCCCTCAGCCTCTCCTCATAGGGCTTGTGTTCAAGGCCTCTCACCAGCCTTGTTGCCCTTCTCTGAACACGTTCAAGTGTTTTGATGTCCTTCTTAAACTGAGGAGCCCAGAACTGGACATAGTACTCAAGGTGTGGCCTAACCAGTGCTGAGTACAGGGGCACAATGACTTCCCTGCTCCTGCTGGCCACACTATTCCTAGTGCAGGCCAGGATGCCATTGGCCCTCTTGGCCACCTGGGCACAATGCTGATTCATATTCAGGTGGCTGTCGATCAGCACCCCCAGGTCCCTCTCTGTTTGGCAGCTCTCCAGCCACTCCGACCCCAGCCTGTAGCTCTGCATGGGATTGCCATAGCCAAAGTGCAGCACTCAGCACTTGGACTTGTTGAATGCCATCCCATTGGACTCTGCCCATCTGTCCAGTCGGTCGAGGTCCCTCTGCAGGGCCTTTCTACCCTCTAACTGACTAACATCTGCTCCTAACTTGGTGTCATCTGCAAATTTGCTGATGACTGACTCGACCCCCTCATCCAGATCATCAATGAAGATGTTGAAGAGGACGGGGCCCAGCACTGATCCCTGGGGGATGCCACTGGTGACTGGCCACCATTTGGATGTGGCACCGTTCACCACCACTCTCTGGGCCCGGCCCTCCAGCCAGTTCCTAACCCAGCACAGAGTGTAGTGGTCCAATCCACGGGCTGACAGCTTAGACAGCAGTTTGCTGTGGGGGATGGTGTCAAAGACATTGTTGATGTCCAGGTAGACCACATCCACAGGCCTCCCCACGTCCACCAGGCAGGTCATCTGATCATAGAGGGAGATCAGGTTGGAGAGGCAGGACCTGCCCTTCCTAAATCCATGTTGGCTGGACCTGAGCCCTTGGCCATCCTTCAGGTGCACAGTTATTGCTGCCAGGATAATCTGCTCCATCACTTTCCCTGGCACTGAGGTCAGGCTGACTGGCCTGTAGTTTCCAGGTTCCTCCATTCGACCTTTCTTATGGATGGGGACCACATTGGCCAGTTTCCAGTCATCTGGAATCTCACCGTTGAGCCAGGACTGGAGGAAAATGATGGAGAGCGGCCTGGCCAGCACATCTGCCAGCTCTCTCAGCACCCTAGGATGGATCCCAGTGTTCCAAGTTCTGATTGTTCTAGACTGTTAATCTATTGTTTATTAACCTTCTACCGTGTGTAATTAACTTGTTATTGACCAGGCAAATGAACCTGAATGAATTGGTTTGGGAAAACAATTTTTTTTTATATTTAATAAATAATATTAATATTTTATCATATTTCCAGGCAATAAATTAATAAACTATAACACCTTCCAACACAAACCTTTCTATGAATATATGATTCTAAATAAATATTTTGTTTATCAACTGCATTGCTTCTCTCTGTGCAGGTAAAATTTCTGTTGTTTTCAGCACAGATACACTAGTACTTGCTATGACTATTCATGCAACCAGATGGTTTTACAACTTTCCATTCATCAGTTACAGTATATTTAAGACCTAAATGTGCAGATATGAATGGCATTATTAATCTGAGTTTCCAGTATCTGACTAGATTAACCATGCAGAAAAATAAGGTGTTAGTACCCTTGACTGATACTTTCCAATTCTACTATGTTTAAGCAAAATGAAAGCAACGATTCATTAAAAGTAAAACCATTTTGCCCATTGATGTGGATTACAAAGGATGGACCAGGAAAGAGATAAGAAAAAAATGAAGTGTCTCAGAATAACCCTTACTTTTCCCTCTCAGGATATCTGATTCATGATGACCAGCCAAAGCAGCATAGTAGTCGTGCATTTTTAGTCATTTCACTATTCAGGGCTGAAGAATAAAGAGGCATAGATCCATCATGTTATAGGGTCATGACCTGAAGATACTGGAGGTGTCTCTATTTCTGGTAAGAAAGATTTTTTTTTCTTCTCCTACTGGGATCAAACTGGGGAAAAAAATAAGAGGTTGTTCACTTCCATTTCAGCAAGACTTAGACAATTAGATTTAGAATTGTAAAGGCTGGTTAGTTCTTTTTAACATGTAGCTAATTCCCACTGCAGGTAAAGGAGACAGGTTGTACAAATATAATAGTCCTGAGGTATCAGCAAACAGTGTAGAAATTATATGGCTAGAGACTGGTAACTCCTTGTGATGGGTTACGCCCATCCTGAAAAGCAGGGGGGAAGGGTTTGTGAAAGCTTTGCCTGCCCTGGAAGGGGTTTCCCCCTGGGAAACTGAGTTAGTCTGTTCCACTCCCCCTCCCTGTCCAACAAGCCTATAAAAAGGAAGACACTATAGCCATTTGGGCTCTTTTGTTTCTGCCTTGCCTGGCCACCTCACAGGTTATCGATGAGTGTGACAGCTGTGCTGCCATCAAGCAGTCTAAGTTCATGAAGCCTCTGTGGTATGGGGGGAGATAGTTGAAATATAAGTACGGAGAGGCCTGGCAGATCGACTACATCACCCTTCCTCGGTCTCACAGTGGCAAACAGCACGTACTGACCATGGTGGAGGCATGTGCAGGGTGGCTGGAAACCTACCCACCACCTCATGCCACTGCTTGCAACACCGTCCTGGGCCTAGAGAGACATGTCCTGTGGAGACACAGCACCCCCGGGAGGATTGAATCAGACAATGGAGCCCATTTCATGAACCATCTCATAAGGGACTGGGCAAAAGAACATGCAATTGAGTGGATTTGCCAAATCCCATGCCATGCACCAGCTGTGGGGAAGGTCAAGCGCTACAATGGCTTGCTAAAGACCACCCTAAAAGCCATGGGGGGGGGAACCTTTAAGAACTGGGAAAAACACCTGGCTCAAGCCACTTGGCTAGTGAACAGTAGAGGATCTGTGAACCGAGCTGCTCCTGCCCAGTCTGACCTGCTGCAAACAGTGGATGGAGATGGAGTTCCTGTGATTGCTGAGAAAAACCTGCTGGGGAAGTCAGTGTGGGTTTTCCCTGCTGCTGGTGGGGGCAAATCAGCCCGAGGGGTGGTCTCTGCTGAGGGGCCTGGTCACACCTACTGGGTCATGTTAGAAACTGGGGACATTCAGTGCATCCTGCAGCAGAACGTGACTCTGGCTGAGAGGGGATGAACTCAGAGGGGGCAACGGAGACCAATGTAACATAATCGCTGCATAATAGTTATAAGTTGTTCTAATTTTTTTCTCCTAATTTAATACCACCTGTCTTAGGGTTGGAAGGGTAAGGCCGAGAAGCCTCCTCCCTCCCGCCTGTAAAGCAAAGGGAAAGAAAATTGAAGGGAAAGGAAAAAAAACTCACAGCTGAATTAGCAAAGCAGTGGAGCTGTATATTTACAAAGCAATACAGGATATGCAGGGAAATATATACAAATCTACAATATTTACAATATATACAAAGATATACAATAAAGTAGCACAGAAATGAGAGTTCCCCCCTCTGCTGAGGGGGTTCCCCACCTCCGCTTCCCCCTCTCTCCCCTTTTCCCCAGAGCAGGTTAGAAAAGAGAGAAAAGAGAAAAAAGTTAGAAGCAGTTATGTGTTAATTGGAAAGCAGTTAATACAGGCCTTGCAGTTTTATCAGTTTTGTCAAGGTCAAAGCTTGGCCGAAAGCCCAGAACAGAGAGCTGCTGCCCTAAAGATGAGCGGAAGCAAGACTGATAGAAGAGTGCTGGAATGCCCAGGATACCCTCCTGCACTCCCAGTTCAGAAAGTGCTTCCTCCCACTCTACCAATGAAATTAGTTTAGATCCTTCTTTTCATTTACCAACTTCCGTCCACCATATTCCCTTTCTTAAAGGCACAGCCTCAAACAGTCACACCACCCTAGTATCCAGGACACAACATGAACACACTGCAGACCAATCCAGAGAGCCCCTGCATCATCTAATCTGCACCTGTTCCTGATGCCCCACAGCAAAATACTGTTTCAGTTTCCCTACAGGAATGGACTGTTCCCGATGTTTCTCTTTCCCTTTCAAAGTCAGACTGTTTTCCTGGTTCCTGATTCTTCTCCACATTCCTGCCCAGTTCAAGCACCACCTGTACTGACCAGCACCAGAGAGGGAGAAACTGCCCAGAGAGAGACTGCCAGGATTAAGAGGGACTTGCATCAAGTAATCAAATACCACAGGTCACAATTGGATAAAGGGGCTGACAGGAGAGTGGAAATGGAACAGAGGGGTGGACTGTGATGGATTACACCCATCCTGAAAATCGGGGAGAGGGCTTGTGAGATCCTTGCCCTCCCTGGAGGGGGGGTTTCACCCTGGGAAACTGCATTAGTCTGTTCCACTCCCCTTCCCTGTCCAGCAAGCCTATAAAATGGAAGACACTGCAGCCATTTTTCACTTCTGCCCTGCAGGGATGAAAGGATTAAGAGAATTGCTGCTGGCTCCCTGATTCTCTGCCATGTGGTCAGGCCTGGTCTTTATTCTCCCTGATGCATTTTCAAAGGACTGCTACTTACAAACCAACTCCAAATTATTTCTTGGTAGATTTACCTCCTCCTTTTTTTCCTTATCCCCTTGTCTTTCCTTTTTTTTTTTTTTAGAGGAGGGGGAGGGGAGAAGTGGGGGTGGGATTCTCAGTTCTGACCCCCCATCTGGGAGCTCTTAAATCTCAGCTAAGGCTAAAACCACCACATTTGGTTAACTACCTCATTGTTCAAGGGAGGAATAATAAAGTTAAGAGTCCACAAGTTAAATGGCGTGATGCTCATGCTATGAACCTAGTTAGATTACTTTAACAAACTTGTAAGGTTTGGTTCAATTCATGAAGCAGAGATTCCAATGATGCTTATGATACCATCTTGTATCCAGGATGTCAGTACAGCAGAAGTAACATACGACTTAATAGCTCTCTATATTACTTTCTGTTTTAACTAGATGTCTGTTGATACAGAGCTTAGACACTTGTCTCATCCATTAATACCTTCCTACAAATGCATAAAATAGGAAGTCTATTCTCAAGTTGTATCCTTTCCCTATGATGCAGACATCTGAAGTGATTCCATAGCCTGAACCTGTGGAGCTAGTGTGCACAATGACGGATAGAAATCAAGCTTTACCGCATACTTGCACTTTTCTGGTGAATGGTCTGGAGTCCAGGTAAAGTATATTAATGAGTCAAACACAACACTGAGATAATTTGATTTGCATAATTTTGTCTTTCCTTCTCAATAAACACCTGAATTCGGGAAAGATGAAACACATGTACTGAATCATGAAAACATCCACTGTTTGCAGGAGGTTGGACTGGGCAGGACCAGCTCAGGTCCATGTCCTTCCTATATTAAGGGCATCAGATCTGCATGTAGTACTCCAGGTGAGGTGGTTTGAGCCTTAACTGGGATTTAAGAGCTCAGATGGGGGGGGCATGACTGAGAATCCCTCTCCTGCTTCCCCTTCCCTCTCCTCTGAAAAAAAGGAAAGAAAGGGTGATAAGGAAAAAAAAGGAGGAGGTAAATCTACCAAGAAATAGTTTGAAGTCAGTTTGGAAGTAGAGAGAGAGGTAAAAATTTTCTTTAAACAATATATCTATATACAATAACAGGAAGGGTTCACAAGGGCACAAGGGTAAGGAACAAGGATAGACAGTGAGAATATACATATACAAAACCAACAGTCATTTGAAGATGAAGCAAGGAGAAAAAAGACCAGGCCTGACCATGTGGCAGGAAATCAGGGAGTCAGCAGCAACTGTCTTAGTCCTTTCGTCCCCACGAGGCAGAAGTAAAAAATAGTAAATGGCTGCAGTGTCTTCCTTTTTATAGGCTTGCTGGACAGGGAGGGGGAGTGGAACAGACTAACTCAGTTTCCCTGGCAGAAAACCCCCCTCCAGGGAGGGCAAGGCTCTCACAAGCCCTCTCTCCCTCACTTTCAGGATGGGCATGACCCATCACACCAAAGAAGAGATATGTTTCATAAGAAAATGAATTATTCAAGTGTGATACTTCTGAATGCAGTCTTAATCTTAGTATACAAATGTCCTCTTCCATACTTGTGAATAATGAAAGACAACTTACAGAAGCCCTGAGATTGTATTTACTGCATATATTACTGTTTGTTAATAAACTATCCAAGACATTATTCAGTCATTATTAAAAAAACAACTAAATTCACTGCCATACAGAAAATGTTTCTGAATAATTCAATACAAATTCTTTTTCTTATTTTTATAGACTATAGTTTCCACCTCACAATGGACCTAATTTAAAATTGTTACCAGTAGTCACATAGATTAGATGTTGATACCTTTCAGCCAACCAAGCTATAATTTCTGCTAATTAGCTGGCTGGGATTGATTATGGCTCTCAATTGTATCTGTTTGACAAATTAAGCTCACTATGTTGTTCTCTTTAAAGACAAACATGGGAATGCTGGAATGGAACTTATTCTACCTTAAAAGAAATTAAATGTAAAAATTGCAGAAATCAAGATTTTATTTATTTCTGTAGTACCTGCTACATACTCTATCTCTAATGAGTTTTGAAGTTATAAAAATTTGCATACAGGGAGAGCATACATTAATTTTGCTTGAAAGGGAACCAAGGGAATGGCCTAAGTTGTAAATGATAGAGGAACTTTTTACAGAAATTAAGATCTTCGGTGTGTAACATTTTACTTGGAGGTTCACACAGGTATTTTTTTCCCTTGTCGTGACAGTGAAGATAAATTACACATTTCCTAAAGAGATATACTTCTCCAGAGATCCAAAATTTGGGTTCGGATACCTGCATAATGAATCACAATAGAAAAAGCTATGCTAGGTTAGACTGAGAGGAATCAAATTCTAAAAATCTTGGAGGTTTTAGTTCTAGTACTTTTTTGTGACTAATTAATAATTGTTGTTAGTTTCATACTTGTTTGCCCAATAAAAAATGCTATTTCTAGTCTTTTATGTAGATAAGTACCACAAATCATCAGCTGTATAAATATATCTGTGGTTGTGTGGTCAATATCTTTTCAATGGGCATCAAAATTTACTTTTTGAAAGTCATTATATATCCTCAATTCCTGGATATTTTTAAAAAAATCACTAATAATACAGATGGGAGCAAATGTTTCTTTTTCTTGTGAAGAGCTAAGAAACATTACAGTGGTGTTCAGAAAAGCTTACAAAACCTTCAAATGACTTGCAACTCCTTCAGAAATCTCAAAAGACACAGTGAAGCAAAAAATCTAACTCCTAGTAGCTGCTTTTTAGAAAATCTAAAAATTTAAATTTTGGAGAACATAGGGATTATAAGCTTCCAAATCTCTACCTACGGTTTAAGGAACTTTGTACTCTATAGACAGTCTAGGCACAGAAGTCATACTTTGTAGGCCAAATATATGTGATTTAAAGGATTGTAAAGTTTTAGCTATGCTGGACTGAAAGCTTCCATGAAATACATAATTTAACTAGCTTAAAGCTCTCTGGGTAATTTCAGAGGCCAAATACATTTATTTTCAAGGAGCTACAGGTGATGAATGGGAACCATAATTTCACCATTTGGAGCATTTGGTAGAAACACTTTTGTCACAGTGCTTACCACTTGGCTTCTCACTCCCACACTGTTGTATGACACCTCCCAGTTGTGCCAAAGCAACTGCTTCTGGCATCAGTTTCGAAGACAGTCAGGGGCTGTTACACTTTTAAAAGATTTTCCACTTATACCTCCCTTTTAATTTTTTATTTTTCTTTTTTACATAGATCAGTTGCTTCATCCCACAAATGCTGGTGTGAGAACGGCAGTCTGTTACAGGCAAAAAGTAGACAAGAGTTGATGGGTGGGTGGGAATTCTTTGCAGTGGGGCTATCTCAGGCATCACTTTGTTGCAGATTCATGATCTGAGACTGACAGTCCAGAGCCATGATCTGCTGGGACTCAAAAAATTGACTCGAAGACAAAACCAACAATTCTGTGAGACCACAGACTGATCCACAAAAGCATCTGAAAGTTGTAATTCAGATTTACAGAAATGATACTTCTTTTTCTCCAACATTTAATACTTTTAAAAGCGATCTTGTAATGGTGAAATATAGTCAGAAGAGATTCCTAGGCTAGAATGGCAAAAAAATTTACTTGCCCATGGCACTTGTAGGTATACTTAGCTTGCTGAGGAGGAAAACAAAGAAGATTAACATCCATGATTTTCAAGAGCTTCCTTGGAACAGTTGCTGTCTGCTTCATTCTTTAGATCTTTATTTTTTCCATAGTCTCTACTTTACAAAGTACCTACCCATGTCTTCAGCACTGAGAAAATGTGCTGAATAAATTCCCCAACCCTCCGTTCATGTGAATTATTTGTGTTAACCACATTTGTTGGCTGTTCTCACAATGAAGCTGGTCAGAAATCCAGATTAGAAAACAACAGCAACAACAAAGCAAACAAGCAAACAAAAAACCCTACAACAACATAGAGAACAGAAGTGGTAAGATGAATCTGGATAACAGGAGCTATAGATTCTATATTAATGTTATGAAAATGTCCAGGGAGCTGTTGCCTAAGGTGACATGCTTCATGCTTTTTTATAGAAGTGTAGTAGGACAAAGCTGAAGATGAAATATTTTTGTGCTTACTTGTAGTCTGCGTATACTGTCAGTTATGTACTTTTTATTTTATTTTTAAAGAACCATCACACAATAGATGGGTCTTTCTCTTCTGATGTTACCAAAACAAAAGACTTTTTCCAGGCCCAAACCACAACGCTCTTTGCTGCTGTTCTGTTTTTAATATAGATTTTAAGTACTCTATACAAAACCCTATTTTTTAATTTTGTTTAGAACCATTTTTTTCTAAACTTTCATGCCTGTATCCTAACCAATATCAAACTAATTGCTGTTTCCAAGGAAGTTCTAGCATCCTAAAATGTATCTCCTATCTTTGATAAAACTTTTAATGCAGTTCTGTTAAATGAAACCTTGCAGGAGTATAATCACTTGAATAAATTAATTTTCTACTTGCAGACTGTAAGTAGCTTAACAAACTTTATTCTTATAAAAAAGAGAAATGTTATCACTTGCTATAAAGGTTAAATGAAACTGGTTTTCGGAGCAGTTGAAATACACAGGGAACAGGAAATCCACTGGGGGTAAAAACAAGAAACAAACAAACAAAGTATAATTTTAAGACACAAGAGGAAAATTCAAATCTAAACATCTTATAAGTTCATTCTAACACTGAGCAGGCAAGAGAATAATAATGGGTAACACATATCTAAATAGTATATATTATCCCCTGTCACAGTGTGCTAATGAAGTATGTCATCACTTTGTAGAATCTGAGAACGGTCCACTTCATAGTTGAGTTTCTTGAAGAATGGGGAAGCATTCTAATGTAATGAATAGTAAAAATGTATTGACTTTCAAAAGTGTTGAAATTAATACATGCCCTACAACCTCCTCCAGCTGTGTTGGCAGCTGGACTAAATGTTTGTCATAGGTCCCTTCCAGTTGGAACTGTTCTATCTTAATTCTAGTCTAGTCCTGTCTACTCTGTTCTACCCTGTTTTTCCATTAATTTGTCCTTCTCTAGATGGAGTATTACTCAGAAAATAATATCAGGCTTTGTGACAAGGATATCAGCTTTAAGTTAGCTTGCATACACTGTGTATTGTCTCTGTCTCTCCCTCACTCTTCATTGTACTTGTGTGTGCATAAATATACAGGAATATAGACTAGCTAGTAGACTACACTGCAGAGTATGAAAAAAGCAAATACTCTAAACACTGAGGACCAGACACAGAGACTTAGACCTGCTCACTGGTGGGATATTGCTCCCAGGTGGGCAGCAAACAGCCAGCAGTAGGGTTGAAGAGCTCTATGACATATCCAAAGTGCGCAGATCAAGGTGCAGAAGAGACAAAATAGATTCATGCTATGGGGTAGAACTTTCATTTTGTATAGCCACAGCCTGTTTCCAATACCCAAGTGTAAAGAGAAAAAAAAAAAAAAAAAGAAAGAAGTGACATTTTGGTCAGAGAAGAGCAGCACCCTGATAGCTCCAGACAGAGTCACTATCTGAGTGAGCCAGACTGTCCTCAAGCAGGCTGAGAATTACATACAAAAACTTCTGTGAGAAATTGTTTCTAATACTTGGCTTTTGCAAGGGGAATTGCTGGGGACCGTGGGGTTTGATCGTTGGGCCGATTGGTTGGTCATGGTCTGTATTGTGTGGGGTTTGATTCTTGTGTATTGGGAGAGAAAGGTGAGGTGTCAACATGTTGAAGACTGGCCAGGTCAAAAGTGCAGTCCTGATGGAGAGGGGTGGGAGTGTGCTGGGGAAATATATGAATATGTATGTTTGACATCTATAGAAGTTCCACTCATGTTATGGTGCGCCTCTAGCAAACCTGCTATGTGCCCAGCACTGTTTTGCCTGTATTTTATAATAAACTAGTTGTGAAGCTCAGCAGTGAGTTCGTTCCTCACAATTTGGTGACCCGTACATGATTACCCTGCCTGCAACAACTTCATGGACCCTTCAGAAGGGGGGGGGGATCCCCACCGATTTCAGGGGCCCAGAAGGAGGGTCCTGGAAGCCTCTCAGAACATGGGTAAATGATCCAGCGAATATTATAAAGGCAAGGGAAGGAGCTGGTTGCTGCAGTTGCCTGTAATTCTTGTGCATAAATGTCCCAGGCAAGAAAAGGGCTGTAAGTATTGTCCAGTTGGATGGGAATTGAGGTTGGTGAGAGCGTGTGCGTGAGACATGGGCTGGACAGTCTGGATCCATGAAGCGAGTGTGGAGTCCTTTTAACTGCGTTTCCAATATCCCGCAAAGGACTTGGCCAGTGAAGGGACAAAGCAGTTGGTGATGGATAACATGGACCTCAGGAAATGGGGCAAGGGTCAGGTAAACAGACCAGCCCCAGGAAAAACAAGAGTGAAAGGGTACCCAGGGATACACCCCTGGACAGTCCTCTGGGGTTACAATTAGCATACTGGAAGAGAATCCTAATACATGGGATAAAGATAAGGCAATAATGATATATTGTTGTATGGAGAAATGGGATAGAGAGAAGATCAGATCAGACAATTTAATTTGTCCCCAATATGGGTCCTCAGAAGGATGGATCTTTCAGGCTCTCAACCTTTATGTTAACTGTAAGAAGCCTTTCAACCAGGAGGAGAGTGAATATGCCGCTTGCTGGAAAGGAAATGTTTGGTCAGCAGCAGCAGCAGCAGTAACGGTTTTTAAGGTGGAGGAAGAAGCGCCAGAACCAGAAAAGTGGGAACCATTGAATCACTTAACCCCACCTTATAACCCTGCAGTACCAGCAGACCCCATACTCCCTACAGCCCCCGTCCTCCCTGCAGCACCAGTAGTCCCTGTCCCCTCTGCTGCAGCAGCCCCCACCCCCCCTGTAGAGGGATACACTAGTCCAACCCCAGTCTTCCCCTGTCTAGATCCACCTGCCAAAGGAGAGGAGGTAGGCAAACTAGAAGACAGACAAATGTCATGGTTTTAGAGGAAGAGCCTACTGAATCAGACAATGGATATGAAGGAATACCATTATATCCTTTGAGAGAGGTGCCCCTGGGGGGAGCAAATGGGGGAATTGGATATGTAAATGCCCCCCTCACTTCTACTGAGGTGAGAAACTTTCAGAAGGAATTAACAGGCCTCCTGGAAGACCCAATTGGAGTAGCAGAATAATTTGATCAATTCTTGGGGCTGAATATTTACATGTGGGAAGAAATGCAATCAATCATGGGAATCCTTTTTACTTCAGAGGAAAGACAGATTATTAGGACAGCTGGAATGAGGATTTGTGAAAGGGAAAATCAGCAGGGACCTCCAGGTGATCAAAAGATGCCCCTAACTCCTCCTAATTGGAACCATAATGATGATAGGGGCAGACAAAACATGAATGAATATCAAACCTTGATTATTAGAGGCACAAAGAAATCAACACCCAGGGGGCAAGATACAAATAAGGCATTTGATAGTCAACAGGGAAGGGAGGAAACCCCTACTAACTGGCTTGAGAGGTTATGGAAAAATATGTAAAGGCCAAAATTATGGTACCCAGCATGAGGGAAGCAGGCCAGGTGGGGAAACCTGAGAATAAAACACAGTTCTCACACCCTCCACTTCCTTGACCTCTGAGGGATAAAACCCCTAGGCCTCACTGGGACCTGGGGTATGCTCAAACTGGAAGTAAGAGTACTGAATGTTACTATTGTGGGAAAATTGGGCATTTTAAATGAGATTGCCAAAGGAGGAAGAGAGGTCTCAAAGTTTTTGAGGAAGACCAGCAATAGGGGTGTCAGGGGCTCTTTTACCTGGGGCAAAAATACCAACAGGAGCCCTTGATAAAATTAAAAGTAGGACCCCAGGAAGAAATTTTAGAATTTGTAGTAGATACAGGAGCTGAACATACTTGTGTTACCAAGGTTCCTGAAGGGTGTGTAGAGAGTGAAAATACTGTAAAGGTTTTAGGGGCAAAGGGGGAAGGGTTTAAAGTCCCAGTAGTTAAGGATATTAAATTAGAAACTGAGGCTAGAATTGGGGTAGGAGAGATCTTGGTAGTGCCAAGTGCAGGATGTAATTTACCAGGGAGAGATTTGCAAGTTCAATTGGGTATAGGGGTAGTTCCAGAAGAGGAGCAGATGAGGGTCAGAATATTACAGTTAAACACTGAGGAAGAGGCAGAGAATAACCCAGAAGTCTGGGCCAGTGAAGAAAATAGAAGGAGTTTAGACATTGAACCTATACAAGTAACTACAGAGCAACCAGAATATCCTATCAGAGTAAAACAGT
Source organism: Melanerpes formicivorus (assembly GCF_026170545.1). Taxonomy (NCBI): domain Eukaryota; kingdom Metazoa; phylum Chordata; class Aves; order Piciformes; family Picidae; genus Melanerpes; species Melanerpes formicivorus. Next base: position 46,157,378 of record NW_027142353.1, on the reverse strand, counting down.
ATCCCATACCTAAAGAAGGAAAGGAAGGATTAAAGCCAGTTACAGACCGCCTCCTTAAAGATGGAACCTTGTAACCTTGTATGTCCCCGCATAACACCCCCATACTACCAGTAAAGAAAGAGGATGGAACTTACAGGTTGGTGCAGGACCTGTGGGAGGTGAGTAAGAGAACTGTGACTCGGTTTCCTGTAGTTTCTAATCCTTACACATTGTTGAGTCACATACCTCCAAATCATAAATGGTATAGTGTAATAGATCTTAAGGATGCCTTCTGGGCCTGCCCATTAGCTGAGAAGAGTAGAGATACCTTTGCCTTTGAATGGGAAGATCCAATCACCAGGAGAAAGCAACAATTGAGGTGGACCAGATTGCCACAAGGTTTTGCATAATCTCCCAATCTATTTGGTCAAAAGTTGGAAAAATAGTTATTGTCATTTCCACAGGAAAAGGATGTTTTAATCATACAGTATGTAGATGATTTATTAATCTCAGGAGAAGGGGCAGTTAAAGTTAGAAGGACCACCATAAACCTCTTGAATTTCCTGGGAAATATGGGATTAAGGATGCCTAAAAGTAAATTACAATTTGTGGAACCTGAAGTTAAATATTTAGGACAATGCTTAAGTAATGGAGCTAGGAAGATAGATCTTGAAAGAATAGAAGGGATTGTATCTCTCCAAGCCCCTAAAACAAAGAGACAAATCAGAATATTATTAGGATTACTAGGATATTGTAGATTATGGATTGAGAGATATAGTCAGTTAGTCAAGTGTTTATATGAAAAATTAGTAGGAGATGCTAACTTCATTTGGACAGGGGAAGATGAGGAGAAATTTGAAACAATTAAAAAGGCTTTGACTACTGCTCCAGTTTTGAGCCTCCCTTCCCTGGATATGCCATTCCAACTCTTTGTTAACGTGGAGGGAGGGGTGGCTTATGGAATTCTGACTCAAGAATGGGAAGGGTCACGTAAACCGGTAGCATACTTATCAAAGTTACTAGATCCTGTAAGCCAAGGTTGGCCGGCATGCCTTCAAGCAGTGGCAGCCACAGCACTCATGGTGGAAGAAAATACAAAATTAATGTTAGGAGGAAAATTGGAAGTATATACTCCCCATTCAGTAAGAAATATACTGAACCAAAAAGCAGAAAAATGGATGACTGATTCTAGCATTTTACAATATGAAGCAATCTTGATTGATGGTCCAGATCTGACAATCACTACTAGCCAAAGTCTAAATCCAGCTCAATTTTTATACGGGGAACCTACTGAAGCTTGTTACTACACAACTGTCTGGAGGTTATCCAATACCAAAGAAAAATAAGGGAAGATTTATTTGAAGAGAAATTACAAGAAGGGAAAATGGAAGAAATGCAAACGGAGCAAGCATGCTACTTTGAGCAGCAGCACGCTGCCTACAGTGCACTTACAGCATAGGTATGAGGCTTTGCAGGAGGAACAGGTCATTGGTAAGGATGAGGACTCAAGAAGGTCAGAAGCTGCATCAATGGCATGTTGCCTCAGGCCAGCCATCAAAACTAATCCAGAAAAGAAACCTCATAGGGTCATTGTTACAAGAGACTTCCTACTGAAGGGAGCAGAGGGCCCAATATGAAGACCAAATCCATTTCATAGAGAGGTCTGCTGCCTCCCTGGTGCCCAAGTAAAGGACATTGTAGGTAAAATTCCCAAACTTGCGAGTCCTTCAGACTACTACCCACTTCTGGTCTTTCAGGTGGGTAGTGAAAATGCAACAATGAGAGGTTCACAATCAATGAAGAGACTTAAGAACCTTAGGACAACTGCTAAAGGGATCAGGAACTCAAGTTGTCTTCTCCGCTATCCCTCTAATGTCAGCAACGGATGAGAGAACACTGAGGAAGGGCCAACAGGTCAATTCATGGCTCTGGGGCTGGTGCCATTGGCAGGGCTTTGGGTTCTGCAATCGTGGCTTGGTTTACAAGGCACCCAAGCTGCAAACAACTTATGGGATGCACTTGTACAAGAGGGGGAAAAGGATCGTGGGGCAAGAATTAGCAGGGCTCATTGACAGGGCTTTAAACTAGATTTGAAGGGGGAAGGGGTTAATAGTCTCCTGCTGGCCTGTGACAAACAGAGGGGCAGCTCACCAGTAAGGGCTCTCAACTTGCTGCCCTGAGGCAAGCCACGAATGATTCACCAGGACACTCTGTGGAAACCAAGGAGAATTGGCACAAGAGAAGGACAGGGCCATCCCAGCTGAAGTGCTTCTACTCGAATGCGCGCAGCTGGGCAACAAACAGGATGAATTAAGGGCCACTATGCTTCTGGGATGCAATGACATAGTGGCTATTACTGAAACTTGTTGGGATGATTCCCATGACTGGAATGTAGGGAGAGACAGGTATAAGATCTTTAGGAAGGATAGGCAGGGAAGGAGAGGAGGAGGTGTTGCCCTCTATGTCAATAACCAGCTGGAATCAGTGGAGCTCCACCAGGGCAGGGATGATGAGCTGGTTGAGTGTGTATGGGTTAAAATTAAAGGCAAGACAGGGGAAGGAGATATTACTGTGGGGGTCTCCTACAGGCTACCTGACCAGCAGAACCAAGTAGATGAGGCCCTCCACAGGCAAATAGAAGTGGCTTCCAGGTCACAGGCCCTGGTCCTCATGGGTGATTTCAACTACCTGGACATCTGCAGGAGGGACAGCACAGCAAGGCACCAGCAATCCAAGATGTTCCTGGATTGCATAGAAGACAACTTCCTCCTCCAAATGGTAGAGGAACCAACAAGAAAAGGTGCTATGCTGGACCTTGTTCTCGCCAACAGGGAAGGGCTGGTAACCAATATGAGGCTCAGAGACAGCCTTGGCTGCAGTGACCATGAAGCAGTTGAATTTAATATCCTCAGGGCAATCAGGAGGAAGTATTCTAAGCTTACAACCCTAAACTTTAGGCTTGCAGACTCTGATTGCTTCAGGGATCTGATAGCCAAAGTGTCATGGGATGAAGCCCTGGAGGAAAGAGGAACCCAGGACAGCTGGACAGTATTCCAGGACCACCTCCTGTGTCCAGGAGCTCTGTATACCAACAAAGAGAAAAGCAGGAAAGAATGCTAGGAGGCCTGTCTGGATGAACAAGGAGCTATTACTTAAAAAGAAACTCTACAGGAAGTGGAGAGAAGGACAGCTAGAACAGGGGGTATATAAGGAAGCTGCCCGAGCAGCAAGAGACTTTGAAGGGTTAAATCTTGGAGAGCCAAGCTCCAAGCACTGCTGGACTGATAAGGAGACAGTGTTGGCCTTGATGGCTTGTGAACTATGGGAACTCGGTGCAGCGGTGCTGTTGGAGAAGGGCAGATTGTGGTGAATAGGTTAGTAAATTTATGAATATGAAATATGAATTATGAAAATATAATTTTTATTAATTATCAAACTATCAATAACCGATGAATCACCAACTTATATACATGTTCTAGTGCACGTTCGTGAAATAGATTCCACAACTGGCTTAGTGTTATGATTATAACGTAATTGAACTATCTATAAACCATTTCTATATTTATATAACGAAGGGTGCAGTTCTGCCGCTTGGCCACTAGAAGGAGACTCGGCGGGACGCGGGCGGCTTCTGGCCATACACAGCAATATTATAATCTTTCTATGCGTCAGTGCTTACTCTGCTAGACCCGGATACTTTGAACTGAGTGCTAGTGGGTGGAAAGCACGTGGACGATATTCAATCCCCTTCAAACAACAGGGATCGGTCCTGGTCGGGGTTGGTCCGTGGGATCGGCCCTCAGAAGTCGGCTCGCCCGGCAGGGCGGGACGACAGTGGCCGGTAGGTGGGCTCGAACGACAGAAGCAGGCGAAGCTACGGGGGTCGGCCCAACCACGGCGGTTCTCGGGGCTGATGCAAACAGCCTCGGGGAGAGAATGCGGCTGCGTTAGGCGGCGGATTCTCTTTACCAAACTTAAAAGAGCAACAGGATTCTCGTAGTGGTCCCGGGTTTGGTGTGGTATAGGCACGAACAATGCTTTGGTTTTCCCTGAGATTCACAGGGCTCAGAGCAGCACTCGGCGGCTCCTCAGAGCGGCACTCGGCGGCGTCTCTCCCGCTACGGCGGGGCTAGACATACGTGGACTCGGATATTGATCAAGTCCCTTCTCCCCGGCAACTGGGCAGATCTTACCCGCAGGGGTTGGTCCAGTCCTCCGGTGGCACGATGGGCTCTCCCGGTTGGCACGGCTGGCTGCAGCAACGCTGAGCTCCTCAGGCTCAGTGAAGGTCCTCCCTCTGGGCTTTTCAATGATGCAGACGCTTTCAGTATGAGTGCATGTATAACAGAAGCTAATAACAATAAGCTCAATGGCAAAGGCTGCAGCTCGAGAGTTGCTCTCTCGAGCAAGCACAGAGACAAAGTGAACGAGGGGGCAACGTGTTTACCAACTGGGGTGATACTTATAGATTCCTCGAGGCTGGGCTTGCCCAATGGGCACTCTCATAAGCAACTGGCTTCAGCCTATAGAAAGCGTGAAGCAAGAATTATGCCCATACTTGGTGCCAGCACGAGTGCTGCATGCGCTGGGTGTGTGCAAGCCTGGCTAATGCCTTGGCTTTTGTCTCCCTCCAAGGGAGGGGGAACTTGCCCACATGCTGGGACAAGATTCAGTATTGGGGCATAATGTGCCTTCACCACACAGATATTATGAATGGTTGTTATGACCTGAGATTGTAAGACTTCAGGCATATAGAAGATTGATGTAACAGAGTCCCTGGTCCTGTTGTAAACTACTTTTGTGTTGTATTAGTTTTATAAAGCAGATTTTTGCATAATAAAGTGGACACCTGGCCTGCATCAGGCTGTGTCCCATCTCTTAATCGCAGCAAATGGTGACCCCCGATGTGATAGGGGCGATGAAATGCTAAGCTGTGTCCTGCCATGTGTTCCCTCGTAACTTTGAATGAGCTGCTGAAAGGAAGCAGGAAAAGCCGGCTGGCCAGAGCAATCCCTCCCGCTGGACGAGAGGTGAGCCATGGGAAACATGGGGAACCAGGATAGTTCCTCAGAAAGATATGCTTATGAATTAATGCAAGAACTCCTTAAAAAGTATGGCAAAGTTATCTGTGGCCGTGATCTTAAGGAGATGCTGGAGTGAGTGCAGGAGAAAATCCCGACAGTTACAATATCTAGCATGTTTATGAGTGAAATGTGGGATCAAGTGGGGGTGAAGTCATGGGATGCTGCTACTACAGGGAATGTTGAGGCGCAGCGTATGCTCCCATGGTGGTGGATTATATTCAAGATGCTTAAAGCGCAAGAAGGGAACTCAGAACAGAGTATTGAGGGAGCTCAGACTCCTCCTCTGTTACCCTCTAAGCTGCCACCAAAGCCGAAGTTGCGGACTGAGACTTTGGGTACATATGCAGCAGAATACACCCCCGAGGACAATCTCCTAGATCCAGGTCCTGTCTATCCTGAACAGGAACCAGACTTTTATCTCTGTGATCCTCACAATGTGTGGGCTTCTATTAAGTGCCAAGCTTTGCAGGATGGAGACACTGAGGTTGCCGCAAGAATCGTGGCTCCTGTACTGTACACGGGAAGAGAGGGTAACCCTCAATGGGAGGCTTTGTCCTTCCCAGTGATTAAAGAACTCTGTCGTACTGCCTCTGAGCATGGGCTCTCTTCTCCTTATTTCGCTAATCTTTTAACATCTATACTCGACAATCACGTAATGACACCATACAACTTAAAATCTTTAGCACAACTGTTGCTAACTCCATCTCAGTATACTTTATGGGAGTTCCAACGTAGAAAAGGGCTCCAAGTGCTCTTACTTACATATGCGAGACATAACAATCAGGCTTTAGCGGCACTCACGTTGGATCGCCTCATGGGCACAGGTCAACACACCGTCCCGGCAGCGCAAGCCCGCGACTGCCCACGGGAAGCCCTGGAAGCATCGTGAGAGGAGGCACAAAAGGCTTTTCTTAAAGTCCCGGACTCTCAAAAGCCACAAAAAGTTTTTACGAATATCGTTCAGGAACCGCAGGAACCTTATATGCAATTCATAGATAGGCTTAAACTGACCTTAGAATGTCAAATCGATAATGGGGAGGCAAGGGAAATATTACTGTTGAAATTAGCTGTGGAAAACACAAATGCAGATTGTAAGAAGCTGTTAAAATCATTGCCTAATCAAAACCCCACCTTGCTAGAAATGATTGAAGCATGTAATAAGATAGGTACGATGGAACATAAGTATGAAGCTATGGCTGCAGCTTTTGCAGCTATGAATGGTCCAATGAATACAGGAGTTTGTTATGGCTGTGGGAAACTGGGTCAACTCAGAAAGAATTGTTTGGTAGCTAATACTGGAGCCAAACCTAAGGCACCTGGGATTTGCCCTAAGTGCCAGAAGGGGAGGCATTATGCTAATCAATGTCGATCTAAGTATAATCCTCAAGGGCAGCCTGTGCAGGGAAACTGGATGCAGAGCGCAAGATGGAGCCGCGTGCAGACACAAATCATCCAGCCGTCACCGGCCAGCCAGATGCCAGCAGCACACACGTCTCTGACCTCCGCCCAGCAACAGCAGGCAGCACAGGACTGGACGTGGCAACCTCCAACACAGTAACTTTACTTGATACCACAGTACATTTACTGCCAACAGGTGTGTCAGGTCCTCTTCCAGTAAAAACTCAGTCATTAATATTAGGTAGATCATGAACAACGATATCAGGACTTTTTGTGCTTCCTGGGGTTGTCGATTCTGACAGCACAGATAAAATTGAGATCATGGCATGGACTCTGTTTCCTCCCTGCACAGTACCAAAGGGAAGTCGTATTGCACAGCTATTATTGCTTCCCTTAGGATTGGAACGTCCCCCTGCAAAGGGACCTTTAAGAAATAAAGGAGGATTTGGTTCTACTGGGGATCCACAGATTCTGTGGGTACAGACTATTCCTCAAAAAGTCCTATCTCTCAATGTGTCCTGATGTATGGTCAGCAGAAAATAGTGTTTAGTGGTATTGTTGATACTGGAGCAGACATCACAGTGATTTCTAAAGCTAAATGGCACCCCCACTGGCCTCTAGTTAGTGCATTTCAGGTGCTGGCAGGCATAGGGGGAGCTGGAGAAAGTCATCAGAGCCTGAATTTCATTCAGATTCAGGGACCAGAGGGACATATAGCTTCTGTGAAACCTTTTGTTTTATCTGTGCCTATGGTGCTATGGGGTCGTGATGTGCTTTCACAATGGGGGGGTGACCATGAACATCCATTTTTAGAGGGAGCCATTGCGGTGCGCGACACCCTCCAGTTAACATGGAAAACAAATTCCCCTGTCTGGGTGGATCAATGGCCCCTACCATTGGAGAAGCTTCACGCACTCCAAGAACTAGTCACAGAGCAATTGGGGAAAGGGCATATTGTACCCTCCACAAGCCCATGGAACTCTCCTATTTTTGTCATCAAAAAACAAACCGGCAAGTGGCGCTTACTCCATGATCTCAGAAAGATTAATGACGTTACGGAAGATATGGGGAGCCTTCAACCAGGGCTACCCTCACCCACAATGATACCACGATATTGGCATTTAACTGTTATTGACCTGAGAGATTGCTTCTTTAGCATTCCTTTACATCCAAATGATGCTCCTAAATTTGCTTTTTCAGTTCCAAACATCAACATGCAACAACCTTTGCAGAGATATCATTGGGTTGTGCTTCCACAAGGAATGAAAAATAGTTCTACAATTTGTCAGTGGTATGTAGCAAAAATTCTTAGTCCTGTTTGAGAGGCATTTCCTGATGTTCTGATATATCATTACATGGATGACATTCTAGTGGCAGCACAAAGCCCTGAGCTCATGGAGAAAGCCATAGCCCTTACTGTATCCATTGTAACTCAAGTGGGTTTTTGTGTAGCATCTGAGAAAATTCAGAATGTACCACCTTGGAAATATTTAGGGTGGAAAATTCGGACCCAAACAATTGTTCCACAGTCTTTACAAATCAATGTACATGTGAAAACACTTCATGATGTTCAGAAATTGCTGGGAACCATAAATTGGGTTCGTCCTTTTTTAGGAATTTCCAATGAAGATTTAAGTCCTTTGTTTGAACTCCTAAAGGGTGACACTAATCTGTGTTCTCCTTGAGTTTTGCATTCTGAAACACTTCAGTCTTTGCAGAGTGTGACCATGGCTATTGATTCAAGGCAGGTTCATCTATGTGCACCTGAACTACCTTTTAATTCTGTTGAATCCTGCTCGACAGCCACATGCCATGATTTTTCAGTAGAATACAGGTAAAACAGACCCATTGCTTTTAATTGAGTGGGTTTTTCTTTCTAACCGGCCTGTTAAGACAATTTCTGTACAGCATGAAATGTTTGCCTTTTTAATTATTAAGGCTAGACAGAGACTATTAACTTTAGCAGGGAGAGATTTTGATTGTATCTATGTTCCTGTTAAAGAGATTTACTTGCAGTGGCTTTTTCAGCAATCAGATGTTTTTGTTATGTCTTTAACAGCCTATGCAGGTCGACTCTCTATGCACCAGCCTTCACATAAATTGTTTCATCTCGACTTTTCTTTATCCCCTTTACCTCATAAGAGCGAGCAACCACTGTCTGCCCCTACTGTTTTCACAGATGGATCGGGGAAGACTCACAAGTCTGTCATTGTTTGGTGGAATGATCAGTCCTTAACATGGGAGTCAGATATTGCTATAGTTCCTGGTTCACCTCAGATAGTAGAATTAGCTGCAGTAGTACGAGCTTTTCAGAAATGGCCAGAGCCTTTTAATCTAGTTACAGACTCTGCTTATATAGCAGGTATTGTTCAGCGAGATGAGGCTGCAGTATTGAAAGAGGTGAATAATCCTTAATTGTTTGACCTGTTACAGAAGCTGGTCTTTTTTCTAGATTCAAGGAAACATCCTTATTTTGTCATGCATGTTAGATCTCATACTACTTTACCAGGATTTATCGCAGAAGGAAATCATCAAGCAGATTTTATGACATTATGCAGGTATTGCCAGATTGCATTGTATAAGCTAGGCTTAGTCATTCCTTTTTCCATCAGAATGCAGGAGGACTGAAACAGCAGTTTGGTCTGTCTTCACAGCAAGCTGCTAACATCATAGCTGTATGTCCTGACTGCCAGAAACATTCTTTTCCTTCTGTTGCCAGTGGAGTTAACCCAAGAGGATTGCAGAGTTTACAACTGTGGCAAACAGATGTTACTCACTTTTCTGAATTTGGTAATCTTAAATATATCCATTCTTCTATTGACACCTTTTCTGTATTCCTGTTCAGATAAAAACAGATAATGGACCAGCATATGTCTCTGCAACGCTTAAATCTTTCTTTGACTCTTGGGGAATTGTTCATATCACAGGTATTCCTTATTCTCCCACTGGACAGTCATTATTGAACATTCTCACCAAACATTGAAGCATTTTTTATTACAACAGAAAGGGGGAATGGGAAATACAACACCAGAGGAAAGATTGCAGAAAGTTCTGTATGTATTTAATTTTTTTAATTACTCTTTAGTAGATAGTAATCCTCCTATTGTTCGACATTTTAGCAGTAATACTTCTTTGGAAACATGAGAAAAAGCACCAGTGCTGATTCAAGACCCTGAAACAGGAAATATTTTAGGGCCATACCCTTTAGTAACATGGGGTAGAGGGTATGCTTGTGTTTCCACAGAAAGAGGCCCTTGGTGGATTCCAGCTAAGAACATTCGACCTTTTTGAGAGCCTTTATCATCTCCAAATGAGGAAGTTGAAGAGGAGTAATGGATACTGAGAGACAGCAAGCTGCAGATTTCTGATCAATCTTCCAAGAACCCTTTTTTCTACTTGTTTAGTAGGACTGCCTTTGGATAAGTGGCTAGTTCCTTCATCTTTTAAATTGCTTGGTAATTGGGGACTTTCTCTCTGGATTTGTAGTTTTCTTAGAACACTTATGTATGCTTTTACTGCTTTATTCTCTTTGCTATCCTTTTTTACCTTGTTTATTGTAATGCTTAATTGCTTCATTAAGGGGGTTCTTGTTGTATAACAGAAGGGGGAAATGAAGGGTTAAATCTTGGAGAGGCAAGCTCCAAGCACTGCTGGACTGATAAGAAGGAGACAGTGTTGGCCTTGATGGCTTGTGAACTATGGGAACTCGATGAAGCAGTGCTGCTGGAGGAGGGCAGATATTTGATTATGAGTGGTTGTTATGACCTGAGAGTGTAAGACTTCAGGCATATAGAAGATTGATGTAACAGAGTCCCTGGTCCTGTTGTAAACTACTTTTGCATTGTATTAGTTTTATAAAGAAGAATTTTGCATAATAAAGTGGGCACCTGGCCTGCATCAGGCTGTGTCCCATCTCTTAATCATGGCAAGACCTGGTTAGGAAAGTCAAAGCAGAGTTTGAATTGAATGTAGCCAGGGAGGTTAAAGGGAATGCCAAGAATTTCTACAGGTATATTAATGGCAAGAAGAAGACTAGGGAAGGTGTGGGCCTCCTCAGAAAGGAAACTGGTGAAATGGTCACAAGCGATGTGGAAAAGACTGAGGTACTCAATAACTTCTTTACCTCAGTCTTCACTGCAAGGGCCTCTAGCCATGCTCCTGGAGTCATGGAAGATAATGGCTGAGGCTGAAAGGAAGAACTGTCCATCATAAGTGAAGATCAGGTTCATGATCACCTTAAGAACCTAAAAGCGTTCAAGTCCATGGGATCCAACATGGATCACCCATGGGTACTGAGAGAACTGGCAGAGGAGGTTGCTAAATCCCTCTCTATTCTATTCCAAATGTCATGACAGTCTGGGGAAGCCCCCACAGACTGGAAAAGGGGAAACATTACTCCCATTTTAAAAAAAAGTAAGAAGGAAGAACCAGGGAACTACAGGCCCATCAGTCTCACCTCGGTGCCCAGAAAGATCATGGAGCAGATCCTCCTGGAGGCACTACTGACTCAGAAGAATAATGAAGAGGTGATTTGGAACAGTCAGCATGGCTTCGCCAAGGGCAAATCCTGCCTGACAAACCTGGTGGCCTTCCATGAACACGTGACAACATTAATAGATGAGGGGTGAGCAACTGATGTTGTTTACCTGGATCTGAGCAAAGCCTTCAACACTGTCCCACACCACATCCTGGTCTCCAAACTGGTGAAACATGGGTTTGATGGGTGGACCACTAGATGGATAAAGAACTAGCCTGATGGCCACACCCAAAGAGTGGCTGTCAATAGGTCCATGTCCCAGTGGAGGCCAGTGACAAGCGGAGTCCCTCAGGGATCAGTCCTGGGACCTGTCTTGTTCAACATCTTTGTGGGTGACATGGACAGTGGCATTGAGTGCACCCTCAACAAGTTTGCTGATGACACCAAGCTGTGTGGTGCAGTAGACACACTGGAGGGAAGGGATGGCATCCAGATGGACCTTGACAGGCTGGAGAGGTGGGCACAAGCCAGCCTCATGAGCTTCAACAAGACCAAGTGCAGGGTCCTGCATCTGGGTCGAGGCAATCCCAGGCACAAATACAGGCTGGGCAGTGACTGGCTGGAAAGCAGCCCTGAGGAGAGAGACTTGGGGGTGCTGGTGGATGAGAAGCTCAACATGAGCTCTCAGTGTGCACTTGCAGCCCGCAAAGCCAATCAGATCCTGGGCTGCATCAGAAGAAATGTGGCCAGCAGGTCGAGGGAGGTGATTCTCCCCCTCTACTCAGCTCTGGTGAGACCCCACCTGGAGTACTGCATCCAGTTCTGGAGCCCCTATTACAAGAGGGATCTGGAGGTGCTGGAATGTGTCCATAGAAGGGCCACAAGGATGATCAGAGGGCTGGAGCACCTCTCCTATGAGGACAAACTGAAGGAGTTAGGGCTGTTCAGTCTGCAGAAGAGAAGGCTCCGAGGTGACCTATTTGTGGCCTTCCAGTATCTGAAGGGGGCCTACAAGAAGGCTGGGGAGGGACTTCTCAGGATAGAAGTCAGGATAGGATAGGATAGGATAGGATAGGATAGGATAGGATAGGATAGGATAGGATAGGATAGGATAGGATAGGATAGGATAGGATAGGATAGGATAGGATAGGATAGGTGTGGTGGTTTAGGCTGCGTGCTGGCCAGGATGCCACTGCACAGAACACACCTGGGAGGTCCCTATGGGTGGGCCCAGCCCAGGGGGTGGTCCCAGGCAGGTATTCCATTTCCCATAATGCCCTGCTCCCCTATAAAATGCCCATGTGGGGTCTTCACTTCCTCTTTTGTCTCCAGCTGCAGCCTAGGTAAAATGGTGTGAGCCACCTCCCTTGGGCCTGCCCAGGCCCAAGGCTGGGTTGGGGGAGGGGAAAGAGCCCTGGGGGTTTGGGTGTACCCCCAGGTGGGGATGAGATGTTCTTGGGCATGTTCTGGGATCTCTCTCTTTGTCACGGTGCTTGTGGTTCTCTGTAAAGCTTTCATTGTTGTTTGTTTTTAAATTGTTTTTCTATTTAAACTTTCCATCACTTTTGCAATCCCTTTGTCTGAGTTGTTGTTTCTGCCCTGCGGTGGGGAGGGGGTTTGCCCCAACCCATTACAATAGGATAAGATAGACTAGGTTGGAAGAGACCTTCAAGATCATCGCGTCCAACCTATCATCCAACACGACCTAATCAATTAAACCATGCAACCAAGTACCCTATCAATTCTTCTCCTGAACACTTCCAATGACGGTGACTCCGCTACCTCCCTGGGCAGCCCATTCCAATTGGTGATCACTCTCTCTGTGTAGAACTTCCTCCTAACCTCCAGCCTAAACCTCCCCTGGTGCATCTTGAGACTGTGTCCTCTTGTTCTGGTGCTGGTTGCCTGGGAGAAGAGACCAACCTCTGCCTGTCTACAACCTCCCTTCAGGTAGTTGTAGAGAGCAATATGGTCACCCCTGAGTCTCCTCTTCTCCAGGCTAAGCAGCCCCAGCTCCCTCAGCCTCTCCTCATAGGGCTTGTGCTCCAACCCCCTCACCAACTGTAATGGGTTGGGGCAGACCCCCTCCCCACCATGCGCAGAAATGATGGAAAGTTTAAATAGAACAGTGAGTGCGTGCAGAGAACTAGAAATACAGTGACAAGAGAGACCCCAAAACAGACCCAGAGAAATCCCATCCCCACCTGAGGGTGCACCCAAAACCCCCAGGGCTCCTCCTTCCCCCCCCCCCCCACTGCTAGGCTAGTCTCAGCTGGCCAGATCTGAGACTGCCCATCCCCCCGTGGCCTTGGGCCTAGCCAGGCCCATGGCCGGGAGATCTCTCCCCCAGTTACCAGGCGGCGGAGAGGAAGGAAAGAGGAATTGCCAGACCCCGCCGTGAGACTTATAGTGGCGCAAGGGATCATGGTAGGAAATAACCTAATTTGCTGTGTCCACCCACTGGGCTGGAATTCTGCACAGAGGAGACACCCCTGTAGCAGAGGACACCCAGCCCAAACTACGACACCAACTTTGTTGCCCTTCTCTGGACATGCTCCAACAAGTCAACATCCTTCCTAAACTGAGGGGCCCAGAACTGGACACAGTACTCAAGGTGTGGCCTAACCAGTGTGGTGTACAGGGTCAGAATGACCTCCCTGGGATCCCTCTGCAAAGCCTCTCTATTCTCCAGTAGATAAACTCCCACCCCCAGCTTGGTGCTGTCCGCAAATTTACTGATGATGGACTCAATGCTCTCATCCAGATCATCAATAAAGATGTTAAAGAGCACAGGGCCCAGCACTGATCCTTGGGGCACACCACTACTGACTGGTCACCAGCTGGATGTGGCACCATTCTCCACCACTCTCTGGGCTCGGCCATCCAGCTAGTTCCTAACCCATCTCAGAGTGCTGCTGTCCAAGCCATGGGCTGACAGCTTGGCCAGGAGTTTGCTATGGGGGACGATGTCAAAGGCCTTGCTGAGGTCCAGGTAGACTACATCAACAGGCCTCCCCACATCCACCAGGCGGGTCACCTGATCATAGAAAGAGATCAGGTTGGTCAGGCAGGACCCGCCCTTCCTAAATCCATGCTGGCTGGGCCTGATCCCTTGGCCATCCTATAAGTGCTGTGTGATTGCATTCAAGATGACCTGTTCCATAATCTTGCCTGGCACTGAGGTCAGGCTGACAGGCCTACAATTCCCTGGCTCGTCCAACCAGCCCTTCTTGTGGATGGGCACCATATTGGCCAGCTTTGAGTCTTCTGGGACCTCTTCAGTGAGCCAGGACTGCTGAAAAATCTTGGAGAGCGGCCTGGTCAGCTCATGTGCCTGCTCTCTCAGCACCCTAGGATAGATCCCATCTGGTCCCATGGACTTGTGGGGATCCAAGTGGCTGAGGAGCTCTCTAACTACCTCCTAATATCAGGTAGTGATAGGACTAGGGGGAATGGAATTAAGCTGGAGGTGGGGAGGAGGAGGAAGTTCATCACCATGAGAGTGGTAAAGCCCTGGAATGGGTTATCCAGGGAGGTGATTGAGGCCTCATCCCTGGAGGTGTTTAAGACCAGGCTGAATGAGGCTCTGGCCAGCCTGATCTAGTGTGAGGTGTCCCTGCCCATTGCAGGGGGGGTGGAACTAGATGATCCTTGTGGTCCCTTCCAACCCTGACTGATACTATTATACTACTATGAAGTATTTTGTGGATGGTCCTCATGGTGCATAAATGGAAATGCTTGTCAGGATATGCAGTGCTTGACGGGCTATGACTGGAAACAATTGAAAAAGGGAAATTACCCTCTCATTGGTCATCTCAAACCTGTGAATTATATGCACTGAATTGGGCTTTGCACCTTTTAATGAATAAACAGGGAACCATTTATACAGACTCTAAGTATGCTTTTGGAATAGTTCATACGATTGGAAAAATTTGGGAAGAAAGAGGGATGTTAAATTCAAAAGGGAAAAATTTGATTCATGAAGCCCTAATCAGGGAAGTCTTAGAGGTATTGAAATTACCAGAAGAAATAGTGGTGGTTCATGTAAAAGGACATCAGAAGGGAACTTTGTTAATCATTAGAGGAAACAACAGACAGTGAAGCTAAGCAAGCAGCAGAAAAAGGAGAGGAAAGGGATCCCCATGTAAAGGTAACAGTATCAGATGAATAGGAGGAATCACTAGTATTCATTCCTACAGAGGAACAGGCACTTGAAAGGGGGAAGGAAAAGGGGGAAGGAAAGATGATAAAGGGGTCTGGAAATTGGAGGATGGAAGACAACTGATTTCAAGAGCCTGCGCCTGAAAAATTGTCGAGTGATTACACCTTAACGCACATTGGGGAACAACAGATCTGTGTGATCATTTCCTATGTGATTATGGCTGTATTGGAGTTTACGAGATAGCTAGGCAGGTAACTAGTAAATGCCTAGTATGTCAAAAAGTAAACAAGGAAGTCATGAGAGAGGTTCCATCTGGGGGATATGCCATATCCTTACACCCATTCCAAGATATCCAAGTAGATTTTGCTGAACTACCTCAGATTAACAGATGGAAATACCTCCTAGTTCTAGTGGATCACTTGACACATTGGGTAGAAGCTGTGCTGGTGTCCACTGGTTAGGCCACACCTTGAGTACTGTGTCCAGTTCTGGGTCCCTCAGTTTAGGAAGGATGTTGACTTGTTAGAACGTGTCTGGAGAAGGGCAAAAAAGTTGTTGAAGGGTTTGGAGCACAAGCCCTATGAAGAGAGACTGAGGGAGCTGGGGTTGCTTAGCCTGGAGAACAGGAGGCTCAGGGGAGACCTTATTGCTCTCTACAACTCCCTGAAGGGAGGTTGTAGACAGGTGGGGGATGGTCTCCTCTCCCAGGCAACCAGCACCAGAACAAGAGGACACAGTCTCAATCTGCTCCAGGGGAGGTTGAGACTGGATGTTAGGAAGAAATTCGTCTTAGAAAGAGTGATTGCCCATTGGAATGGGTTTCCCGGGGAGGTGGTGGAGTCACCATCATTGGAGGTCTTTAGAAGGAGAATTGATGGGGTTCTTGGTGCCATGGTTTAGTTGATTAGATGATGTTGGACGCTATGATCTTGAAGGTCTCTTCCAACCTATTCTATTCTATTCTATTCTATTCTATTCTATTCTATTCTATTCTATTCTATTCTATTCTATTCTATTCTATTCCAACCTGCTGATCATTTTTGTGGCCCTTCTCTGGACCCTCTCCATCAGGTTCGTATCCTTCTGTCAAGGTCCGGAGACATTAGATGTCTCGGTCCAGAGACACAGTTCTTTTAAATATTCCTGTGTTGTGAAATTAAAAGCACAAACAAGGCCAAAGTATCAACAGCTAGACTATTTATTACATAAATAAAGTGGACATAAGAAAGGAAGAGGGAGAAAATAGAGAAAGTGGACATAAGAAGGGAAAGGGAGAAAAGAGAGAGAGAGAGAGGGACGAGAGATAGAAGACGAAAGGAAGAGGGAGAAAATAGAGAAAGTGGACATAAGAAGGGAAAGGGAGAAAAGAGAGAGAGAGAGAGGGACGAGAGATAGAAGAGGAAAGGAATTATATTACCACACCCCTCATCCCCCCCAAGATAAAGTCTGTGGAGGAAAGGTGCTGCAGGAGATGTTGGGTTTGTAGAGAAACCGTGGTGAGGCTTTTGCTGGAGAACAGCTGTGGTCCTCTGAGGAGATGTTGGGTTGATACAGGAACAGTGCTGAGGCCCCTCTGGGCAGCCTGGGTCTGTAGAGAAGGGGTGCTGAGGATTTGGCTGGAGCTGTGGTCCTCCGGGCAGCTTCTTTTCTCCGGAGCAGCATCGTCCCGGCTTTCTCTTCTCAGCGGCCTGGCCCGTCTCTTGTGTTTTCCTTCATCTCCATTTTTCTCCCCGTTTTTCTCCTCTGTTTCTCTCCTCTGTTTCTCTCTACAAACCAGTAGTTGCTCAAGTCTTTTATACAGTTTTTTAGTCCTTAGGTATGTAGTCAAATATTGTCCCTCAGGAATTCCAGTGGCAGGAAATCTGTGTGTTTGGGCAAGACCCTGGCTGGAGGAGGGGGGAATCTCCGTCTACCCTGTCTCCATCCAGACAAGGCTCAGGAAACAGGTGGTGATTATCTTGCCCTAAAGGTGTGATGGCTGGGTCCTTGGGTCCATTGTTGTAGTCCCGTGTTATCACGATGCAATCACAAGCTGATTTGCATCCAGGATTGGTGGACAGGATTCTTTCCACCTTCTTTCCAGTGGCTCTGCTATCACTTTATCTTTGTTGACTCACATAGAGAGAGACAAACTTATTAGACTCTCACACCTTCCTATACTGAGGGCTCCAGAGCTGCATGCAGTACTTCAGGTGAGGTCTCACCAAAGCAGAACAAAGTGGCAGAATCACCCTTCTTGATCTTCTGGCCACTTATCTTTTGATGCAGCCCAAAATGTGATTTTGCCTTCTGAGCTGTAAGTGCACACTGTCTGCTCATGTCCAGCTTCTTGTCCATCAGCACCCCCAAGTTCTTGTCTTCAGGGCTGCTTTGTATCACCTCATCCTCCAGCTGCTATTGGAACCCTGAGGGACCCCATTTGTCACTGCTTTCCATATAGAATTTGAGCCATTGCCCATTAGCCTATAGATGAGTCCATCCAGTAACTTCCTTATCCACTGACCAGCCTACCCATCAAATCTTTCTCTCTCCAACTTGGCAAGTAAGATGTTGGGGAGCATGTCAAAGGCCTTACAGAAGTCCAGATAGATCACACTATAGGTCATCCCTTGTCCACTGATGTAGTCACTCAATTATAGAAGGTCACTAGGTTAGTCAGGCAGGATTCACCCTTAGTAAAGCCATGCTGGCTGTCTTGAATCACCTCCTGTCCACCATGTGTCTTAGAATGTCATCTAGGAGGATTGGTTCCTTTCTACCCTTTTTAAAAATGAGTGCAATGTTTCCTTCCTTCCATTCACCATGGACTTCACCTGACTGACAGGACTTTTCAAATATCATAGAGAGCGGCTTGGCATCAGCTAATTCCCTCAGGATCCTTGGATGCATTTTGTCAGGTCCCATGGACTTGTATATCTTCAGGTTCCTCACGTGGTCATGAACCTTGTCTTCACTTATGGTGGGAGGGACTTTGTCTCCCTGGTCTCCATCTTGTAAGTCATCAACACAAGAGCCACGTGAAGAGAGGTTGCCAGTGAAGACTGAGGCAAAAAATTTGTTGAGAATCTCAGCCTTCTCCTTGTCTGTTGTTACTAGTTCACCACTGCTACTCATCATGGGGGGTACACTTTCTTTAACCTTTATTTTCTGGTTTACATACCTGTAGAAACCTTTCTTGCTTTTCTTTACATCCCTTGACAGTTTAGTTCCAGCTGCACCTTTATCTTCCTGATCTCATCCCTGCACAACCAGGCAATGTCTCTATATTTTTACCAGCATGCCTGTGCCCTCTTGCACTGCCTGTGTACTTTCATCTTTTCTTTTAGTTTGCCCGGAAGGTCTTGACTCAGCCACGGTGGTCTCTTGCCTTCCTTGCTTGATTTCTTACACCTGGGAATTGAGATCTCTTGTGTTCTATGGAAAGCATCCTTAAAGCTCTGCCAGCTCTGCTCTGCCAGCTCTGCTCTGCTCCCTTGTCTCTGAAGGTGATTTCCCAGAGTCCTACTTACTAACTCCTGAAGAGCTGGAATTTTGCCTCCAGCCATGTCACTTTCTTAGAGGGGCACCTCATTGCTCCCCCAAGGTGTTTCATGGGAGCTACCCTCCTGTCTTCTATTACCTCAGAGGCCCCTGGCTCAGCTTGCCTTTGCTACAATGTTCACAGCATGCTTCAGGGCAACAGGATGAAGGCCCTTACTATCACCCCATCCTTCCAACTCTGGTGTGTTTTCCTGCCACTTGTCACAGACAGTTTTGATATTGCTGTCACTATCTCCCACTTCAAGTGAAATGCCAGACTGAAGAATTGCCCTTAGGCTCATCTCTAGTGTGCCTAGTTTTATCCTCCTCCCACTTCAAACCTAGTTAAAAGCCCTTTCAACAAGCCCCACCAACTCATGCACAAGGACCCTTTGAGGTATCAGTAGTGTAATATGTTTAGCTCTACATTGGGCTAGTTGCAGAGCATTATTACATGTTCTGCCTGCTTGACATATCTTCACTTGCAATCTGATCCATTTCAGGAAAAAATAAAATATCTCAACATTTCTGATTAAGCATTAAAGAGAAGAATCATCAAGTGTTTTTAGAATGTAGAGCCTTTTTCTTTTTAAAGATGAATGCATTTAGTAACCGAGTAAAGAACAATGCCCTAGCTACTAAAAATGCTTAAGTACTTGCATAATGTTTCCACCCCTTCATTTTCTGAAAGAAGTCTAATAATAATAATTACACTTTATAATAGAATTTAGTGGCTGCCTAACTGTGTTTTGATTTCTTAGGATTAGCAGTATCTCCTATAATTGTTATTTCTTCTGATTGCAAGAGGCACAGCATTTAACCAGTCAGTTCTCACTTAGCAATGCACATACAGCATCCTTTCTGAGACTGATTTGTAGGTAATGAAGTAATCTATATTTAGATATTTTTCAGGGCATGACTTTTTTTGTATTTTTAGTTGGAGGTTATACATGCACTTTCCAGGTACTAAATAAATAATGCTCCTAATATACATAAAATTAAAGGATTATTTTTTTTTTAAGCTGAGATTTAAAGTGTTAGTTAATTTTAATTGTGTTAGATCAGAGAACAGAAAATAGATGTCTATCTGTGTTATAGATGACTCCATGTAAAAGTTTTTGGTAACAGTTTTATTGGAACTAAAAGATCTTTAAAAGGTAATAAAAGAAAATAAAAGCAATAAAAGGCAAGCAAAGCAGTGTGCTGGGCTTGAGAGGGGACAAAACTCCACCTCCACAGCAGCTTTACAATAGCTTTCTTCATCTTATATAGTTACATCATCTACATAAACAAACTTATGCTAAATAGAAGGCAGGCATATGATAATGAGTCTTAGAATAGGCGGGTAGATCCCTGCTCCCATGCACTGTGTGGTAAGGGTCAAAGTATCCACTTGCATGCGTGCTCAGTAGTCCAGCCTTCTTATCTAAAGAAAACAAATTCTCAGTTCTTCTCCTCAGCCTTGGTGTCTCCAATTAGCCAAACACACTGTCTCTGTTCAAGTCTGTAAAATATGCAGCTCCCCCTTTGTCCTCAAAACAGGCTCCTGCAAGCTCCTGACCCCCAGTCCCAGTTCACTCTGAATTCTCTACCTTTAACACAAATCACAGAATCACCGGTATGTTCATAACAATCTGTATGTTTTATTTAGTTGGAAAACTCACCTTTCTGACACACAGTATTCAAAAACAGACAAATTATCAGATTCACAAAATGGAATATTTGAATAGTGATTAGATGCTGAATCATTACTTAAATATGTCAAACAAATATACTAATTTGTATTTCTTAGACTGTATAGCACCTGTCCCTAGACTTTATTGAGGTATGACTGAGAAAGGAAAGATAGTCATTATTAAGGTTTCTAGTTTTCCTCTGAGTTTATCTTTTTCTTTAATGTATGTTCAAGCAAAATTTTACCCTTCCTCAATGACAAATAACTTTGCCTCTGAGCCCCACAACAGTCACAGACAAATTCCCTCTATTCTCCTATATAAGGCCTGTATTTCACCACTAAGACTGAACACAAAATGCATATTAATAGATTTTATTTCAGTTTATCCAACATTAATATGTGCTGGTTTAAACCATATAATTGCAGAAATGCTGGTGGAGGGGATCTCTGAATCTGGCTATCCAAATTCTCTAATTAAAGCATGACTGTTCTAAAGAGTACATCAACTCATTCAGCTTGGCTTGGCTAATCAGATCTTGAAGGCTTCCAAAGAGGGAAGTTTCTTAGTCCATCTGAGCAAGACATTCTGTGCTGACCATAGTGAATTTTTGTTCCTGAAGTTAATCTGATTGATAACAAATTTATCAATTTCTTTCTTGAACAAGAGAGCTCAAAACTGAGCAGTCTACCAGTGTAGACTCACCAGCACCCAGCAGAGGGAGAAAACTTCTCTTGACCTAGTGGCTATGATCGTGTAATAGTAAGTATGTGGTTTACAATATTATCAGCCAAACTCAGGTATCTATAATGTAGGCATACACATCTGAGCCTATGCTCTATTGTTTTTACTAATTTTACTATTATTTTACTACACTGGGGAGGTGATGGAGTCACTGTCATTGGAGGTGTTCAGGAGGAGACTTGATGGGGTGCTTGGTGCCATCGTTTAGTTGATTAGGTGGGTTGGACTGATTGATAGGTTGGACGCGATGATCTTGAAGGTCTCTTCCAACCTGATCTATCCTATCCTATCCTATCCTATCCTATCCTATCCTATCCTATCCTATCCTATCCTATCCTATCCTATCCTATCCTATCCTATCCTATCCTATCCTATCCTATCCTATTCTATTCTGTTCTGTTCTGTTCTGTTCTGTTCTGTTCTATGTAAAATGAGTTGATTAAAATTCCACCCACCCTCTCTGATATAGTGTTATATCTTACAAGAAGGATAACAAAGGATATAACTCTGGGGTGATAACTAATCACGTCAGATGTCTCTATATCTTTGAATCAACACTAAAATAGTGTTCCTGAAAGAGATACTATGCAAAAGATTCTGGATGTACTGGCAATACACATCCTATGCACAACCTCTATGTGGACAGTATGTGGTGATCTTTTCTTACAGACAGATATGCTAAATTTCTAGCTGTATTTAGGTTGGGTAAACACATTCTACATATATAAATTCCCTGTATTATTCTTACCTTCATTGCCTGTCATACTGTATTACAGTTAAATAAATTTGATCTGCTAGATTCTATTTATATTTCTGTGCTGGGCTAGTTGTATTTGATTTCCCTTATGGTACTTCAAAGAGTATGAGATGTAGAGAGCAACAAAGGAAAAGCTTCTGTTCTCTGGAATAAAAGTTAAAGGACTCTAGTATTAGGAATAACAAACATGAATGCGGTCAGATGGAGCCTTCATACCCTCTGATTTTATATTATGTCTCCAAGAATAAAGAGCTATGTCTTTGAAGTACTTACATTTCCAAATAGTTATATCTACCAAACTTTTGTTTCCATATTACTTTCAGGCTACTATGAATGTCTGTAGAAGTTGGTATATTTACCAAGCTCTACCTAGACAGAACAAAATGTAGGACATGAGAACTACTTTTGCTGTTAACTCTGTGTATTTTAGGACATGATATTTTCCCATGATATGAGAAAACTAAAGCTACAGGCGCTGACATAGTTTCACACTAACTTGCAATGGATCAATGATGGGAAAACTTCTGTTATGGCTACACAAACAGATCACCCCTGTATAATGGTTTCAGGAAGAAAACCTTCTAATACTAGAGGGTTGTTTATTGGGAATCTTTATCTCTCAGTGACAGTGAATTCCTTCTTTTCAAAGGGCAGGTACAAGGTCTATGGACATTTAGGTCCCATTTGAGTGCTCAGAGTAGAACCAAATGGGAAGTAAATGATCTTGTTATGGACTCAAGATAAATTCTACACTGATTAAACTGGCCATAGTATCTTAAAAGTACCCTCTTTGCCACTTCAGAAATGCAAAATTAAGCCTGATGAATTTAGGACTTTGATTATAGCCTCCACCATGAAGAACTTGCAGAAATGCAAACTATTATTAGGTAAATTTGTTATCATTTAATTTCAGAGTGCATGTATTTACCCTAACTCTTTTTAGACCTTTCTGCTGGTCTGTGGTTGCATATGCTGTTGTTTTCTCTGTCATCTATTAATCCACTTAAGAGGCTAATTTCTCTGTTTCCTCACACAGCTTGAGTATCAAACTTCTGAGAATTAACACTAATAGCTCTAACTCTTAGTGTTTTAGTTATAATACTGAAACAAAAGGTAAAAATACCATGTTAATAACATATGAAATAAAATAATGCTCTAGATAAAAAAAAAAACAAAAACAAAAAAAACCAAAAAACTTGCTCCTCTGTTGACATTTATTTTCAAAATATCCTCAAGTTTAGAGTACTTCTGTTATAAAATAACTGATAGATCTTTGTCACCTATATATAACACCAGGTCAGAACACATTTGTAGTTTATCACATAAATTTTCAGGCATTGAGTAGTTGATGAATGAACCATAGAAGAGAATTCAAATTCTCTAGTGATTGTAATCTTTATTTCTTTAATTGTGTATTGATTATCTGTACTGTCTAGCTGAATGTGATGATCTTTATAGCTGGTCTGTTTTGAGCAGACTTTGATAAAGCCATCAATCTAAATGTGAATATCTTATCCAGCTTCAATACTACATTCTGATACATAAACTGCTATCCTAGAAAATAATGTCTCTGTTTATCAACATTTTAGAATAAGCAATCATTCATGGATGACTACTACTCTGTACCTTCTCTACCTGTTTCTATGCTCTTTGCTCCTTGAAATGTTCTTATTGCTTTTTTCTGTGTTACCTAAGACTCCTGTTCTCTACAATCATTTCCTTGATCCTCTCTGTAGACATTATTGTCCAACCTCCTGTCTGATGTCCATTGGCATCCTACCTTATTTTCTTCAGCATTACTCATTTCCATTCAGCAATGGGTCTCCACCTTCATGCTTGTGTTTTGCCACGTTATTATTCCCTCCACTAGTCAGCAGTGGGAAGAGTTTATGGTAAGCTTAGTTGTTATTACACATCCAGTTATTCACTTTGTAAACACCTACAGGAGTGATAACTCTTCCTCATGTTCAGTTCATACCACCTGTCCCTCTGCCATAGTTTCTATCCCCCAGTTAGTCATGTCTAATACAATTTTTTAGTATCATCCCACTTATGCAAGTTAATTTTTTTGCATGGTCTGCACTGAATTGCATGTCTATGTTTCTTTCATATCTGATGTTCTCCAGAGCATAATGGCTAATATGCATATATGCAAACTATCACAAGAGACTACCATTCTCAATAAGATATTTGTATGCCCTAGGGACCTTGCCTTCATTTTTTGCCTGAGTTTTCATGGCATAAATGAATAATCTGAAAGTACATTACCTTGGGGACAGTATCCACTATTCCTGGCTACAGAGTGACATTTCTGTCTTGTGTTTCTGTGGGCAGGCACACTTGATCCCTCAGGAAACTAGGTCAGATTGGTAGAATTACAGGATGTCTGGGGCTGGAAGGCACTAAAAAAAAAAAAGAGTTTATGCCCAGAATTTCCTCTGATTCATTTTGCATCTGTAGTTCCTTATGCTTTCACTGGGCACCACTGAAAAGAGCCTAACTCCATCATCTTTTCTCCACTCATTGGATATTGGTGTAAATATCAGAGTAGTTAAGACCCCCCGATCGGTCTCTTCTCCAAGGTGAATAGGTTCACATCTCCAGCCTCTTTTCCTATGTTGGATGCTCCTGAAGTCCCTGTTGTGACCGTTTGAGGCTGTGTCTTTAAGAAAAGGATAGTACTGGAGCACTATGGCTGAATGTTTTGGAAATGTTAACGAAAACAATCAGATAGTCTAAACTAATTTCATTGGTGGATTGGTAAAAAGGAAATTTTAAGCTTAGGTGCTGCTGGGACTTTTCTTCAGTTTTGCTCCTTCCCTTCTCCCTTTCCAGCTCGTCTGCCTCTGGGCTTCCTGCCAGACTGACCTTGGACAGATAAGCATGTGTCCTACTAACATTTTGCTTTAATTAATAACTGCTTTAATTAGTAACTGCTCTTTTTCTCTCTTTCTAACCGTCTTTGGGGAAAAAGGGGAGAGAAAGGGGTACAGGGGAGGTAACCCTCCTCAGCAGAGGAGGGAATGTTGTTCCTGTATTATTGTTTTTCTTTTTACTTTGCTGTATATTTCTGTGTATATATTGTAAATAGTGTAAATTGTGTATATATCCTGCATTCCCTAAAAATTGCTTGTAAATATAACATTTCCCTTTTGCTCCTTTGGCTGGCTAGCTGTGGTTATTTCTTTTTTTCCTCTTTGTGGGGGGAGAAGGCTGAGCCTTCCTCTCAAACCCACAACACCTGTGTCCTTCTGTGACATGGATGTATTTCAAGTTCACTATGAGAGAACCAAGGTCTGCAGGCTTAAAGATACTTCTGTCTCTATGAAAAAGTCCTCATCTACTTTTTTTTTTTTTTTTAATCAAAAACATCTGGTAGCAAGCATGAACATCAGCCATGTTCTGCCTGCTAACAGTGATCAAGTAGCTCTTGCTGGGTCATTACCCTTCCCTCAGGAAAGCTCCATGTGTACTCATCACCTTCTCACAAAAATGACAACTTCCCCTCCTTGTCATCCTGGCCTATGCTTACCAAAAATCAGAATCTATTAATTGTAACATTCCATCCATGTGAGTTGTCGTTCGATGTCTGACTCAACCCAGCAAGGCTGTAACCCTGAAATCACATACAGTACTATATTCTTTTCTTGCTGGTTCTCCATACTGTAGGCTTGTGGTGGGTTGACGTTTCCCATTCACATTAAGTAAGCATGAATAACTCAGTTGGAAGCAAATGGAAGCTCTATTTACAAGCAAAACCTACACTCTACAATGGAATGCAATGAATATGCACAAAATACATAGTATTTTCAATATCTTACAGATATTTACAATTAGAAAATAACACAGAAACCCCCCTGTACCCCTTCTGGTATTCCCAGAGAGCAGGGAAGCTTCTCAGCTTCCCCCCCAAAACCTCCTCCCCCCCTGTAACAGAAGAAAATATGAGTTCAGAGAGAGGAATATTAGCTTAAAGAAGCAACATTAGTGTTCTTATCTTCTCTCAAGGCCAGCCAGAAGCAGCTATTTGTCTACCCAAGTGAAGCAAAACAGCCAAGACAACAGGAGGAAAAAAAGGAATGGGAATGGAAGTGAAATGTGAGATTGTTATGGTACAGCTGCTTCTATACCCCAGACTTTGTCCAATGCATTTGTTCAGAATAATGTTTTCTTTTCCTTTTTACACTCAGTAGTGAGTTATTTATATTTGTTGCAGTTTGAGCTGGGTGTTCCCTGCTGTGTTTACTTGCTGTGTCCAGAAGTCCAGCCCAGCGGGGTGGACACAAGAAATTAGGTATTTCTCACCACAATTCTTTGCACCATTATAAGATCCAGTGCAGAGTCTAGCACTTTTTCTTTTCTTCCTCCTCTGTCAGCCGGAAACAGGGGGAGATGTCTCCTGGCTTTGGGCCTGGCTAGGCCCACGGCCATGGGGGGATGGGCAGTACCAGACCTGGCCAGCTGAGACTAGCCTAGCAGGGGCGGTGGGGAAGGAGGAGCCCTGGGGGTTTTGGGTGCACCCTCAGGTGGGGATGGGACCTTTCTGGGTCTGTTTTGGGATTTTTCTTTGTCACTGCACTTTTGGATTTATGTAAACATTCATTGCTTTCTATTTAAACTTTCCATCACTTTTGTAATCTGTTTTGTCTGAGTTGTTATTTTGCTAGTGGTGGGGAAGGGGGCTGCCTCAACCCAGCACAATATTTTTTTCTACTTTTCTGCTTGAAATGCAGATAAATTTTAAAGGCATAGCCTAAAACTGCCACAATCCACCCCTTCTAAGCAATTTCATTGACCATTAATACTATACCTCTAATCTAAAACAATATCTAGAATGAGTGAATAATTTCACAGTCAATTCTGGCTGTCCTCAGATGTAGATGATTCAGAAGAAAAAAAAAAAAAAGGAAACAAGAAAAACAGAAAATGGTTTGTCTCTGAGCAGACGATGTGAAGAAAAGAAACAGAGACTGTCAGTTGACTCAGAGCTCTCAGGTTCCTTAGGGTTCATGCACTGTAGATTCCTCATGGATTCTTCCTTTGGGCACACTGTTGTATCTGTGCAACACTCTGAAGTTAAACTCTCTCAGCTAAAGTTAGATTTCCTTGTGGAATACACTGAATTTCACCAGTCTCTTGCATTACCCAGTGAGTGTGACCTGGACCTGCAGCAGAAACCACCCATCAGACAGGTTTGGCCTCTCCTGAAGGACAAAATACCCAAACAGTTTTGCCTAACAGATTCTTTTCTCTGACCACAGGAACTCTATCACCTTCTGCCTTTCATAGTAAACCTGAGTGTGCAGGTCCAGTTTGATTCACTAAACCTCTACTATTCACCAGCCAGGTTGCTTGTGCTAGGTGTTTCTCCCAGTTTTTCGAAGATCCACTCCCCATGGCTTTAAGAGTGGTCTTCAGCAAACCATTGTAGGGTTCAATCTTCCCTGCAGCTGGTGCATAGTAGGGGATGTGGAATATCCACTCAATTCTGTGCTCTTTGGCCCAGTTCTTTACAAGATTGTTTTTGAAATTAGTTCTGTTGTCTGACTCAATCCTCTCTGGAGTTCCACGTCTCCACAGCATTTGCCTTTCCAGAACAAGAATGGTGTTGCATGCAGTTGCATGTGAAACTGGATAAGTTTCTAACCATCCAGTGTTTACCTCTACCATAATAAGCACATACTACTTACCAGATTGAGAATGAGGTAGAGTGATATAGTCAATCTACCAGGCCTCACCATACTTGTACTTGGACCATCTGTCACCATACCACAAGGTCTTGATTCACTTTGCCTGCTTAATAGCAGCCCAAATGTCACAGTCATGAATGATTTGCATGATAGCCTCCATGGAAATATCTGTGGATCTGTCATGAGTCCATTGGTAGGTTGCATCTCTGCCTTGATGTTCTGACGAATCAGGAGCCCAACAACCTAAGAACATCTCACCTCGGTGTTTCCAGTCAAGATTAAAATCAGAATCCTTGGCTACTTGAGAAACTCTTGCAGCTAGATGCAAGATGATGGTTGTGTTGATGTTCCTCAGTAGCTTTGCTCTTAGGAACGTGGGCATCAATGTGTCTCACCTTCCCTGGAATTCTCTCAACTCGATCAGCAATGTCCTGCCACAGGTCAGCTGCCCAAATAGGTTTTCCTTTTCTCTGCCAACCGTTCTTTTTCCAGTCCTTTAGCCAACCCCATGGAGCATTGGCTACCATCCATGAGTCAGTGTAGAGATAAAGCTTTGGCCATCTCTCACCTTCAGCTACGTCAAGAGCTAGCTGGATAGCTTTTACCTCTGCAAATTGACTGGATTCTCCTTCTCCAACCTTTGTCTCTGCAACTCGGTGTGTTGGACTCCACACTGCAGACTTACACTTTCGCAGAAGCCATCTGTGAACGAAGCATATTTCTTTTCATCATGAGAAAGGTCATTGTAAGAAGGAGCTTCCTCAGCATGAGTTACTCTCTCCTCTGGAGGTAACTACAGCTACCTGTACAGCTAGTGCCTTCAGGCCAGCTTGTGATCACCTCCACCAGACTAGGTCTTTCAAGATTTCCCATTCAAATTCTGTGTTATCAGAGCCATCCACGCGGACCATGTGGCATCTGTGGCATGATGTAGTGTAGAACCTTTACCATTGAACATCCAATTCAAAACTGGCAATCTAGGGGTCAGGGAGATGGTTAGTTTTAGAGTTAAGGTAAAGGGTTAGTTTCATGTTACATTTAGCATTCAGGGTTAGGTTTATGGTTTGGGTTAGGGTTAGGGTTAGGATTAGGGGTTAGGTGTTACAGATAGGGCTATGGTTAGGGTTAGGGTTATATATTTTTGTTTTGCTGGTTTTGATTAGAATTTGGGTTAGGATTAGGGTTAGCATTATATTTTACTTTTATCTTTTAGGATTATGTTGTTTGTTACTGTTAATTTTTGGTTAGGGTGTTAGTGGTAGGTTATGAGTTCAGGTTATCATTAGGTTTAGAGTTAGTGTTAGGGTTTAGAGTTATTGTTAGCATTAGTGTTCTGGTTTGGGTTTTGCATTAGGGTTGGTGTACGGTTTGGGGTTAAGGTCAGGGTTAGAGTTAGGGTTAGGTTTAGGCTTAGATACAGGTTAGGGTTATGATTAGGTATTAAGTATGGGATTAGGTTTAGCGTTGGGGTTGGAAATAGGATCAGGGTTAGGGTTAAAGGTTAGGTTTAGGGTTAAGGTTAGGCTTTAGGTTTAGGGTTAGGGCCTTTAGGGTTAGGTTTAGGGTTAAGGCCTTTAGGGTTAGGGGTAGGGTTAGGGGTAGGATTAGGGTTAGGGTTAAGGATACGGTTAGAGTTAGGGTTATGTTTAGGCATGGTGTCAGGTTTACAGTTAGGTTTATTATAACGTGTTAAGGTAATTGTTTGCTTGATCTTATATTTGGTCTTTATTTTACAGTTAGGTTTATGCTTCAGCATCAAGCTTTGGGTTAGGGTTTAGGGTTGAGTTTAGAGTTAGTGTTCGGTTAGGGTTAGGGTTAAGGGTTAGATTTTGGCTTAGGGTTAGGGTTTAGTGTTAGGGTTAGGGTTCGGGTTATGGTTAAGGTTAGGGAATTAGGGTTATGGTTAGGCTTGGGGTCAGGTTTATGGTTAGGTTTACTATTAGATGTTATGTTAATGGTTAGGGTGACCTTATGTTTAGTCTTTATTTTACAGTTAGGTTTTTGTTTTAGCCTTCAGCCTTGGGTTATGTTTTTTTGGTAAGGTTTTCGGTTAGGTTTAGTGTTAGGTGTTACAGTAAACATTAGGGTCATCTTATGCTTAAGCTTTTTTTTACAGTTAGATTTGTGCATTAGAGATAAACTTTGGGTTAGGGTTCAGGAGTTTAGCATTAGGGTTAGGGTTAGATTTGGGTTAGGGTTTTGGGTTAGGGTCAGTGCTTCTGTTAGGGTCAGGGTTAGGTTTAGGGTTAGGAGTAGGTTTAGGGTGACCATTTACTGTTAGGATTGGGGTGAGGTTTTAGATGAAGGGTTAGGGTTTGGGGTTTGGGTTATTGTTTGGGTTAGTGTTTGGGTTAGTGTTAGAGTCAGGGTCAGGGTTAGGATTAGAATCGGTCAGGGTTAGGTTTGTGGTTGGGGTCAATGTTAGAGTCAGGGTTAGAGATAGTGTTAGGATTATGATTAGGGATGTCAGGGTTAGGGGTTAGTGATAGTGGTAAGGGTGAGGGGTTAGTTTTAGATTCAGGTTTATAGTTAGGCTTGGGGTAAGATTTTGGGTTAGGTTTAGTGTTAGGGGTTACAGTGATGATTAGCTTCATCTTATGTTTCGTCTTAATTTTAGAATTAGGTTTTTGTGTTAGCTTTAATATTTGGGTCAGGGTTTTGGGGTCCGGTTTTCAGGTTTATTGTTAGGGGTTACAGTAAAGGTTCGGGTCATCTTATGTTTAGGCTTGATTTTACAGTTAGGTTTTTGTGTTACCGTTAAGCTTTGGGTTGCAGTTTAGGGTTGGGTTTAGTGTTAGGGTTAGTGTTACGGGTTAGGCTCAGATTTTGCATTAGGATTAGGGTTAGTGTTAGTTTTAGGGGTAGGGTTAGGGTTAGAGTTAAGGTTAGCATTAGAGTTAGGCTTATGGTTAGACTTGGGTTCAGGGTTACGGTTTTGTTTAGTATTAGGTGTTAAGGTAATAGGGTGAGCTTATGTTTAGTCTTTATTTTACAGTTAGGTTTTTGTGTTAGCATTATGCTTTGGGTTAGGGTTTTTGGGTCTGGTTTTCGGTTATGTTTAGTGTTAGGTGTTACGGTACAGTTTAGGGTCATCTTATGTTCAGGCTTTATTTAACAGTTAGATTTATGCATTAGTGTTAAGCTTTGGGTTAGGGTTTAGGGTTGGGTTTAGGGTTAGTGTTAGGGTTTGGGGTTAGAGTTATGGTTAGGTTTTGGGTTAGGGTCAGTGTAAGTGTTAGGGTAAGGGTTTAAGTTTAGGCATAGGGTTTAGGGTAGGGGTTGTGGTTGGGGTTGGGATTCAGGTTAGGGTTTGGGGTTAGAATTAAGATTAGTGTTAGGGTCAGGGTCAGGTTTAGGGTCATGATTAGGTTCAGGGTTTGGATTTTTGTTATGTTTAGGGCTAGAGTTTCTGTTAGATTTTGGGTTAGGCTTATGGCTAGGTTTAGGATTCTGTATTAATTTTAGTGTTAAGGTGAGAGTTAAATTTACGATTTTGGGTAAAGTTTAGGATTAGGGGGTTTTTTGGGAGGTTTAGGATTTGGGTTAGGTTTAATGTTAGGGTTAGGATCATATTTTTGTTTTGTGGGTTAGGTTTGAGGGTTAGGTTTAGAGTTAGGGTTAGGTTTAGGGTTAGGGTTAGTGGTTGGGGTTAGGGTTAGTTTTAGGGTTAGGGTTGGGTCAGGGAGAAAGTTAGGTTTAGGTTTAAGGTAAGGGGTTAGTTTTGGGTTAGGTTAGTGTTAGGGTTAGTGGTTAGTTGTTAGAGTTAGGGTTTGGGTTATGGATTAGGATTAGGGTTAGTTTTAGTGGTTGCGGGTATGGTTATGGTATGGGTTACAGTTAGCGACATTGTGGCTTAGATTAGGGTTAGAGGTTAGAGCTGGTGTTAGTGTTAGGTGTTTGGTTTACGGATAGGGTTAATGTTAGAGTTATGGTTATGGTTTGGGTGGGGTCAGGTTTTGGGTTTGATTTAGTGTTAGGGGTTACGGCAATTTTAGAGTCATCTTCTGTTTAGGCTTTATTTTACAGTTAATTTTTTGCATTAGCGTTAGGATTTGGGTTAGAATTTAGGGTTGGATTTTGAGTTAGGGTTAGGGTTTGGTCAACATTTCAGTTTTCAGTTAGATTTAGGTTTATTTTTACAGTTAGCATTATGGTTGGGGTTAGAGTTAGTGTTAGGTGTTCGGGTTATTGTTAGGGTTAGGGTTAAGGGTTTGATTTAGAGTTAGGTTAGGGTTAGGGTTAGTGGTTAGGGTTAGGGTTAGTAGTTAGGGTTGTGGTTAGGGTTAGTTTTAGGGTTAGGGCTTAGTGTTAGTGTTATGGATTGCACTTGGGGGGTTTGGTTAGGGTTATAATTCGTGTTAGGCTTAGGGTAAGGTTTCAGTTTAGGCTTAGGGTTACAGTTAGTCTCAAGGGTTAGCAATAGGGGTCAGGGAGATGCTTAGGTTTATGTTTACATTAAGGTGTTAATTTAGGGTTAGGTTAGTGTTTGGTTTAGGGTTCTGGGTAAGGTTTAGGGTTAGTGTTAGGGTTAGTGGTTAGTTGTTAGAGTTAGGGTTCTGGTTATGGGTTAGGGGTAGGGTTAGGGTTAGGTTTAGTGGTTACAGTTACAATTAGGGTTTGCGTTAAGGTTAGGGCCATTATGGTTTGGGTTAGGGGTTAGGGGTTAGTGTTAGTGTTAGAGGTTAGGTTAAGGGATAGGGTTATGGTTATGGTTAGGTTTAGGGTTAGAGTTAGGGTTATGGTTTGCGTGGGGTCAGGTTTTGGGTTACATTTAGTGTTATGAGTTATAGTCAAATTTAGGGTTATCTTATGTTTAGGCTTTATTTTACAGTTAGGTTTATGCGTTAGCTTTAAAATTTGGGTTATGGTTTGGAGTTAGGTTTAGAGTTAGGGTTAGGGTAACATTTAGGTTTATGGTTAGAGTTAGTGCTACGGTTTGCGTTAGGATTGGGGTTAGCATTAGGGTTAGGATTAGGGTTAGTGTTAGGGGTTAGGTTTAGGGTTGGATTTGGTCTTAGTGTTTTGGTTAGGGTTAGCCTTAGAGATTAGGTGTTAGGGTTAGGGTTAGGGATAGGGTTAGGGTTAGGGTTAGGGTTAGGGTTAGGGTTAGGGTTAGGGTTAGGGTTAGGGTTAGATTTGGAGTTAGTGTTTTGGTTAGTGTTAGGCTTAGTGTTTATGCTTTAGGGTTGCAGCTAGGCTTCGGGTTACATTCACTGGTTAGGGTTAGGGGTTGTGGGTTAAGGTTATTGTTAGGGTTAGGCTTAGGGATAGGGTTAGGGTTTATAGAGTAATAGGTTAGGGTTAGGATTAGGGTTAAGGTTGGGGTTAGGGTCAGGGTTGGATTTGGTGTTAGTGTTTTGGTTAGGTTTAGGCTTAGTTTTTATGCTTTAGGGTTACCATTAGGCTTAGGGTTACATTCAGGGGTTAGGGTTCAGGGTTGGTGTTCTGGTTAGTGTTAGGGTTAGGTTTAGGCTTAGGCTTAGGGATAGGTTTAGGGTTTATGTTTAGGGTAATAGGTTTGGGCTAGGGTTAGTGGTTAGGTTTATGTTTAGGGTCATGGTTAGGGCCATTACTGTTAGGTTTATGGTTAGGGTTAAGGGTTAGCATTAGGGTTAGGGCCCTTATTGTTAGGGTTAGGGGTACAGGTAGGGTTAGGTTTAGTTTTAGGTTTATGGTTAGGGTTAGAATTAGGGTTATGATTTGGCTTGGAGTAATGGTTAGGATGATCTTATGTTTAGTCTTTATTTTACAGTTAGGTTTATGCATTAGCATTATGCTTTGGGTTAGGCTTTAATGTTTGCTTTAGAGTTAGGATTAGTTTTGGATTAGGGTTAGGGTTAGATTTAGGGTTATGGTTAGGCTTGGGGTCAGGTTTACGGTTAGGTTTAGTATTAGGTGTTAAGGTAATGTTTAGGGTCATCTTATGTTTAGTCTTTATTTTATAGTTAGGTTTTTTCGTTAGCCTTCAGGGTTAGTGTTTTTCCATCAGGTTTTTGGTTGGGTTTAGTGTTAGTGGTTATGGTAAAAGTTAGGGTCATATTATGTTTAGGCTTTATGTTGCAGTTAGGTATGTGTGTTAGCGTTAAGCTTTGGGTTAGGGTTTAGAGTTAGGTTTGGATTTAGGGTTAGGTTTTGGTTTGGGTTAGGGTTAGGGGTTAGAGTTAGAGTTAGGTTTTGGGTTAGGGTCAGGGTTAGTGTTAGGGTTACATGTAGGTTTAGTGTTGGGGTAGGTTTAGGGTGAGGGGTTAGGGTTAGCGTTAGGGTGACGTTTTAGGGTTATGGTTCGGGTGTGGGGTTAGAGTTACTGTTAGGGTTAGTGTTAGGGTCACAGTCAGGGTCAGGGATAGGATTAGATTCTGGGTCAGGTTTAGATTTAGGATTAGGGTCAATGTCAGGTTCAGGGTTAGGGATTGTGTTAGGATTAGGGTTAGGGGCATCACAGTTAGGGTTAGGGGTTAGTGATAGGGGTTATCCTTAGGATTAGGGGTTAGGGTTACAGATAGGAGTTAGGGTTAGGGTTTGAGTTAGGGTTAGGGTGGGGGTTTGATTTAAGTTTATGTTTAGGCTTGGGGTCATGTTTTGGTTTAGTTTTAGTGTTAAGTGGTTACGGTACTGGTAAGCTTCATCTTATGATTAGGCTTTATTTTACAGTAAGGTTTATGTGTTAGCGTTAAGATTTGGGTTAATGTTTAGGGTTAGGTTTGTGTTAGGGTTACAGTTAATGTTAGATTTCTGTTTAGCTTTAGGATTAGGTGTTAGGGTTAGGTTACTGTGGGTTAGGGTTAGGTTTAGGCTTAGGCTTAGGGTCAGTCTTAGGGTTAGGGTTAGTTTAGGTTTTGGTTTAGGGTCAGTTTTAGTTTTAGAGTGAGGGTTAGGCTTAGGGGTAGGGTTAGGGTGAGGTTTTAGGGTTAGGGTTAGTGTTTGGGGTTAGGGTTACTGTTAGGATTAGTGCTAGGGTCAGGATCAGGATTAGGTTTAGGATTCAGGGTTAGGTTTAATTTTAGGGTGGGGTCAATGTTAGGGTCAGGTTTAGGGATAGTGTTAGGATTAGGTTTGGGGGCCTCAGGCTTAGTGTTAGGGCTTAGTGACAGGGGTTTTGGTTAGGATTATGTGGTGGGTGGAAGGGTAAGGCCAAGAAGCCTCCTCCCTTCCCCCTTGTAAGGTAAAGGGAAAGAAACTTGAAGGGAAAGGAAAAAAAAACTCACAAGCTGAATTAGCAAGGCAGTGGAGCTATATTTACAAAGCAGTGTAGGGTATGCAGGGGAATATTTACAAATTTACAATATCTACAATATATACAAAGATATACAACAGAGTAACACAGAAATGAGAGTAACCCCCCTCGGCAGACATTCCTGTGGGTATTGGTCTTGCTAAAAAGATCATCAAACTTGCTCCTTCTAATTATGCAAACATTCTGGCAAGCAGAATTGTGTCAAGAAGTTATGGTGGAGCTTCTCCTACGGTTGGCCAATTCAGTGATCAAATGAGACAATTGGAGGATAGCATGACACGTGGTTCTTTGGTTTCGGCCATTAAAACGATGTCTGGTGATATTCAGAATTGCATAAGAGAGTTAAAAGATTCCATATACCAATTGGCACAAAGGGATAATTTCAATTCTTCCTCCAGGTGGGTACAAGTCTCATCTGTGAGGAATACACGTCCTCCAAGGAGGTCATTCCAAAACAGGACATTGCAAAACAGGTCATTCCAAAACAGACCACCAAGGCAATCACGTAGAACTATTTGGATAACTCTGCGTGATCAGTTTGGTGAGAACATGAACCGCTGGGATGGCCAACCAACTGCTAATCTTTTCAGGAGACTGAGGGAATTGCGAAGTGGCAGAACCCGAGGTAGCAATACCAGAAGGGTAGCTGTTACTTCCACAGTTCCCCAGAACAACTCTTATGGCTCCAACAGTGGCTCCAGTTATAACATGCAAAGTTATAACCCTGCAAACTATGTGCAATGCACATGTGCGCATGTTCCCCATAACTAGGGGTGCCCTGCCTCCCGCCAGGGGGAGGAGAGGGATAACAGAGGTAACAGAATCTATTGGGATGTGTACATCCAGTGGCCTGGCACTTCACAATTTCGGAAGTACAGGGCCTTGGTTGACACAGGAGCTCAGTGCACCATAATACCATCAAATTATCAGGGATCAGAGTCTATAACTATTCTGGGAGTCACTGGTGGATCTCAAGAGTTAAGTAAGGTAGAGGTTAATATAAGTTTAACTGGTAAACAATGGAGGAAGCATACAGTTGTGACCGGACCTGACGCACCTTGTATTTTGGGAATTGATTTTCTGAGAGAAGGGCGTTTCAAAGACCCTAGAGGTTACAAATGGGCTTTTGGAGTAGCTTCAATAGAAATTGATGGACAAAAATTGAAGCTGTCTGCCAGACCTGAACTTTCTGATGAATCTGCAGTTGTGGGACAACATAAGATACAGGACATTAAATTGCCGGTTGCTTCTCAGACTGTGCATCACAGACAATACAGAACCAACCGTGACTCTTTGTTGCCCATTCAGAATCTGATTCGTCAGTTGGAAAGTCAGAAAGTCGTCAGCAAAACTCATTCACCTTTCAACAGTCCAGTGTGGCCTGTGCGGAAGCAGAGTGGAGACTGGCGTCTGACGGTAGACTACCGAGCCCTGAATGAGGTGACACCACCTATGAGTGCAGCAGTACCAGACATGATGGAACTCCAGTATGAGCTGGAATCCAAAGAGGCCAAATGGTATGCTACCATAGACATTGCTAATGCATTTTTCTCTATTCCCATAGCAGAGGAATGCAGGCCTCAGTTTGCTTTCACCTGGAGAGGAATCCAGTACACTTTCAACAGATTGCCAATGGGCTGGATCCACAGCTCAAGCATCTGTCATGCGGTGATCCACGATGCTCTGGAGAAAGGCAGTGCTCCAGAACACATCCAGTTCATCGATGATATCATCGTCTGGGGTAAAACTGCTGAGGAAGTCTTCGAGAAAGGTAACAAAATCATTGACATTCTTCTGAATGCAGGTTTTGCCATCAAGCGAGACAAGGTAAAAGGACCTACCACAGAGATTCAGTTTCTGGGAGTGCGGTGGCAGGATGGACGCCGACACATTCCAGTGGATGTGGTAAATAGAGTCTCTACCTTGGCAAGTCCCACAAACAAGCAAGAGACCCTACGTTTCTTGGGGATAGTGGGATTTTGGAGACTGCACATTCCTGGATACAGTCAGATTGTGAAACCTCTGTATGATGTGACTCGAAAGAGAAACCATTTCCACTGGGGACCTGAACAACAAGCAGCCTTTGACCAGATAAAACAAGAGGTGATTCAAGCAATGGGTCTGGGACCTGTCCGAGATGGTCCAGACATTAAGAACATTTTGTACACGGCTGCAAGTGACAATGGTCCAACCTGGTGCTTGTGGCAAAAAGCTCCAGGTGAGACACGTGGACGACCTCTTGGTTTCTGGAGTCGAGGTTACAGAGGTTCAGAGGCTAATTATACTCCAACAGAGAAAGAGATTCTAGCTGCCTATGAAGGAGTGAAAGCATCTTCTGAAGTGATTGGAACTGAATCACAACTTCTCTTAACTCCCAGATTACCAGTTTTGAATTGGATGTTCAAAGGCAAAAGATCCACACCACATCATGCCACAGACTCAACATGGTCTAAGTGGATGGCTCTGATAACACAGAGAGCTCAAATGGGAAATCTTGAAAGACCTGGTCTAGTGGAGGTGATCTCAAGTTGGCCTGAAGGTATCAACTGTGCTAAACCTCCAGAGGAGAGAGTAACTCGTGCTGAGGAAGCTCCTCCTTACAATGACCTTTCTGATGATGAAAAGAAATATGCTTTGTTCACAGACGGTTCCTGTCGTCTTGTTGGAAACAAGCGAAGGTGGAAGTCTGCAGTGTGGAGTCCAACACGCCGAGTTGCAGAGGCGAAAGATGGAGAAGTTCGCAGAGGTAAAAGCTGTCCAGCTAGCTCTCGACGTGGCTGAACGTGAGAGATGGCCAAAGCTTTATCTCTACACCGACTCATGGATGGTAGCCAATGCTCTGTGGGGTTGGCTAAAGAACTGGAAGAAGAGAGGTTGGCAGAGAAAAGGAAAACCCATTTGGGCAGCCAACCTATGGCAGGACATTGCTGATCGAATCGAGAGAATTCCAGTGAAAGTGAGACACATCGATGCTCACATTCCTAAGAGCAAAGCTACTGAGGAACAACAACACAACCATCAGGCAGATCTAGCTGCCAGAGTTTCTCAAGTAGACATGGACTCTAATCTTGATCTCGACTGGAAACACCGAGGTGAGATATTCTTAGCTCGGTGGGCTCACGATTCGTCAGGACATCAAGGCAGAGATGCAACATACCAATGGGCTCGTGACAGATCCATAGACATTTCCATGGATGCTATCACACAAGTCATCCATGACTGTGACATTTGTGCTGCTATTAAGCAGGCAAAACGACTTAAGCCCTTGTGGTATGGTAACAGATGGTCCAAGTACAAGTATGGTGAAGCTTGGCAGATTGACTACATCACTCTACCACGTTCTCGTTCCGGTAAGCAATACGTGCTTACTATGGTAGAGGCAAACACTGGATGGTTGGAAACTTATCCAGTTCCACATGCAACTGCACGCAACACCATTCTCGGTCTGGAGAGACAGATCCTGTGGAGACACGGAACTCCAGAGAGGATTGAGTCAGACAACGGAACTCATTTCAAGAACAACCTTGTAAAGAACTGGGCAAAAGAGCACGGTATTGAGTGGATATTCCACATTCCCTACTATGCACCAGCTTCAGGGAAGATTGAACGCTACAACGGTTTGTTGAAGACCACTCTCAAAGCCATGGGAGGTGGATCTTTGAAAAACTGGGAAAAACATTTAGCACAAGCAACCTGGCTGGTAAATAGTAGAGGTTCAGTGAACCGAGCTGGACCTGCACATTCAGATTTGCTACGGAAAGTGGAAGGTGATAGAGTTCCTGTTGTTAGAGAAAAGAATCTGTTAGGTAAAACTGTTTGGGTATTTTCACCCTCAGGAGAGGCTAAACCTGTCCGAGGGGTGGTTTCAGCTGAAGGTCCGGGTCACACTTATTGGGTAATGCAAGAGAATGGTGAAATTCAGTGTATTCCACAAAGAAATCTAACTTTAGCTGAAAGAGGTTAATTTCAAACTGCTGTACAGCTACATCGCGTCCAGAGGAAGAATCAACGAGGAATCTACGGTGCACGAACCCTGAGATCCCTGAGAGCCCTCAGTCAACTAAGAGACCCTGAGAATCCCTGTTTCCCTTTTCTTCGCTTCGTCGGTGAAGAAATGAACTGTTTTCCATTTTTCTCATTTTCTGATTTTCTTGGACTTTTGAATCATCTACATCTGAGCATAGCCGGAATGGACTATGAACTTTACTCACGAACTGTAAATATCGTTTTGGATTGGATGGACAGTATGAACAGCCAATGAAATTGTTTAGAAGGGGTGGACTGTGGCCGGTTGACGTTGCCCCCTTAAGAAAGGGAATATGGTGGACGGAAGTTGGTAAACGGAAGGAATAGTCTAAACTATTTCATTGGTAAAGTGGGAGGAAGCACCTTCTGAGCTGGGACTATACTGGACATTTCCAGCACTTCTCAGTCAGTCTTGCTTCCGCCTTTGCATGGTGCAGCAGCTCTGCAGCTAACTCTGTGCTGGGCTTTCTGCCAAGGCCCCGGCCTTGAAAACAAGATACCAGGCCTGTATATTAACTCTTTTCCAATTAACACAAAACTGCTTTTAACTTCTTTCTTTCGCTCTCTCTCTCTTCTAACCTAATCTGGGGAAAGGGGGGAAAGAGGGGAAAGAGGAGGTGGGGAGCCCCCTCTCTGCCGAGGGGTTTACTCTCATTTCTGTGTTACTCTGTTGTATATCTTTGTATATATTGTAGATATTGTAAATTTGTAAATATGTCCCTGCAAACCCTACATCGCTTTGTAAATATAGCTCCACTGCTTTGCTAATTCAGCTTGCGAGTTTTTTTTCCTTTCCCTTCAATTTTTTTTCCCTTTTACTTTACAAAGGGGGAAGGGAGGAGGCTTCTTGGCCTTACCCCTTCCACCCACCACACCCCCCTTTCCCCAGAGTGGGATAGAAAGAGAAAGAAAAGAGAGGAAAAAAAAAATTAGAAGCAGTTTGTGTTAATTGGAAAGGAGTTAATACAGGCCTTATCAGTTTTTCAAGGCCGGAGCCTTGGCAGAAAGCCCAGCACAACACAGAGCTGCTGCACCGTGGAGAGGCAGAAGCAAGACTGAAGATAGGGTGCCGGAGTGCCCAGGATAGTCCCAGCTCACTCCCAGTTCAGAAGGTGCTTCCTCCCACTTTACCAATGAAATAGTTTAGATTATTCTTTTCCGTTTACCAACTTCCGTCCACCATATTCCCTTTCTTAAGGGGGCAACGTCATCCGGCCACAGATTAGTGGTTAGGGTTATGGTTAGGTGTTAGATTTAGGGTTAGGGTTTGACTTAGTACCGCGATTGAGAGATGGAGACAAAGCTTGATGCAAGCAAAGTGTCTACTTTATT
This sequence comes from Melanerpes formicivorus, assembly GCF_026170545.1. Taxonomy (NCBI): domain Eukaryota; kingdom Metazoa; phylum Chordata; class Aves; order Piciformes; family Picidae; genus Melanerpes; species Melanerpes formicivorus. The sequence goes on along the minus strand of NW_027142353.1, from coordinate 46,117,303 downwards.
GTACAAAGTATGTTCTTTATATAGGCTAACATAATCAAAAGCAACTAGTGATTGGCAATTAAATGTGTCCATCCGATAGTTACAGATTCGTGATTGGCTGCGGAGAAAATACCAGGGAACACACATCGCCAGGCAAGGCCCAGGCAGGTGTTAGACAAAAGGCAAATGATGAAGTATCTCTTATCTAAGTTCAGAGAGAAAACAAAAGACTCTTTTGCAATGTTTACCAGCTCTAATTCTCAGGTAGTTGTGGGGCTTCCTGAGTCACAATGGCCGTCAGTAATTAGCTAAAGGCTTTTTTCTCTCTACATAGTTGCAGTTTGTTCCCAAGGTCTGTGGCCTACAAGGGCTAAAACATTTCCTTCTATCAGCTGAGCATTGCTCCCTATATTCAGTGCATCAAGTTAGGGTTAGGGTTAGGGTTGGGGTTAGATTTAGGTTTATGGTTAGGCTTGGGGCCAGGTGTTGGGTTAGTTTTAGTGTTAGGGGTTAAGGTACTTATAGACGACGGAGGTTGGAGTCAATACAGCTGACCAATATGATCAAGTATTGTCCCTTTATTGTTCCAGTATTGCAGGCCTATGGTGTGAGTATAGCACAGTAAAGTAAAGCACAGAAGAAGAAGGGAAAGGAAAGGTAGAAGTGCGTAGCAAGGGAACTTCTACAACTTATATAAACTCGGAGTGCCTTGTTGGCATGGCTTCATTGGTTCCCTATGAGTGACCACACATCGCACTATTCTAGATTATTGGTCCAACTACTAATGACACGTGAGGTTTGTTCATGCAGGTGCATGTCCTGTTGTTCCAAGATAACTTTCTGTGTTTATAGCTGCCAGTGTCCTGTTTTAGTTATATGCTGCAGGCACAGCACTGTTTTTCTACACTGCTAGTTGGCTCTGCACTTATGCTGAGCATGGTCTACCACCATGTCAGGCTCTAGGCCTACACTGCTGGATTGCTCACACTGCTTGTCGCTGGCATTGCCACAGGTATGCTTCGGATTAGGGTTTTTGGGTCAGGTTTTGGGTGAGGTTTAGTGTTAGGGCTTACGGTATAATTTAGGGTCATCTTATGTTTAGGCTTTATTTTACAGTTAGATTTATGTATTAGTGTTAAGCTTTGGGTTAGGGTTTAGGGTTGGGTTTTGAGTAAGGGTTGTGTTTAGAGATAGGGTGAGGGGTTAGAGTTATGGTTAGGTTTTGGGTTAGGGTCAGTGTTAGTGTTAGGGTAAGGGTTAGGGATCAAGGTTAGGATTAGTGTTAGGGTTAGGGGTAGGGGTTATGATTGTGTTAGGGTTAGGGTTATGTTTTGGGGTTAGAGTTAGGGATAGTGTTAGGGTCAGGGGTACAATTAGGGTCATGTTAAGGTTAAGTTTAGGGTTGGGGTCAGGGTTAGGAATAGTGTTAGTTTTAGGGGCATCAGGGTTAGGGTTATGAGTTAAGGTTATGTGTTAGGGTTAGGGTTAGGGTTTGGAGTTAGGGTTAGGGTTAGGATTAGGGGTTTAGGGTTACGGTTAGGAGTTAGGGTTAGGGTTGGTGTTAGTGTTAGGGTAAAGTTTATGGTCATGGTGTGGGTTAGGGTTAGGGTGTTAGTGTCACAGTTTGGGTTAGTATTAGTGGGTTAGGGTTAGGGCTAGTGTTAGGATTAGGGTCAGGGTTAATTTTCAGGTTAGTGTTTGGGGTTAGGATTAGTTTTAGTGGTTAGGGTTATGATAGGGTCAGGGTTAAGGTTAGTTTTTGGATTAGGATTATGATTCAGGTTATGTTTATTGCTAGATTTCTGAGTTGGGGTTAGTATTATGGTAGGTTTAGGTTTGGGATTTTTGGTTAAGTTTAGGGTTGGATTTTCTGTTAGGTTTCAGGTTAGGTTTATGGCTAGGTTTAGGATTCTGTATTAATTTTAGTGTTAGGGTCAGAGTTAAATTTGGGATTTTGGATAAAGTTTAGGATTAGGGTTAGTTTTTTGGGTTTGGTTTCGGGTTAGGTTTAGGGTTAGTGTTAGGATTAGGGTTTGAGTTAGTTTTAGGGTTAGGATTTGGATTAGCTTTAGGCTTGGTGTCCAGTTTAGTGTTAGGGTTAGGGTTAGGATTATGGTTAGTCTTAGGTTTAGTATTACGTTTAGGTTTACTGCTAGATTTCTGTGTTGCAGTTAGTATTAGGGGTAGTCTTGGATTTTGGATTTTTGGTTAAGTTTAAGGTTCAATTTACTGCTAGGTTTTGGGCTAGGTTTATGACTAGGTTTAGGATTCTGTATTTATTTTAGTGTTAGGGTGAGTGTTAAGTTTGGGATTTTGGGTAAGGTTTAGGATTGGAGTTAGTTTTTTGGGTTTGGTTTCAGGCTAGGTTTAGGGTTAGTGTTAGGATTAGGGTTTGAGTTAGTTTTAGGGTTAGGTTTTGGGTAAGGGTTAGGCTTGGGGTCAGGTTTAGGATTAGGGTTGTGGGCTTGGGTTAGGGTTAGTGTCATTAGGTTTAGGATTAGGTTTACTGCTATATTTCTGTTTTGGGTTAGGATTAGGGTTAGGGTTAGGATTAGGATTAGGATTAGGGTTTGAGTTAGTTTTAAGGTTAGGGTTTGGGTTAGGCGTAGGCTTAGGCTCCGGTTTATGGTGAGTTTTAGTCTTAGGTATTAAGGTAATGTTTTGGCTGATCTTATGTTTAGTCTTTATTTTACTGTTAGGTTTTTGCATTAGCGTTAAGCTTTGTGTTACGGTATAGGGTTGGGTTTAGTGTTAGGGTTATAGTTTGGGTTAGTTTTTGTGGACGATGGAGACAGGAATCAATACAGCTGATCAATATGATCTAGTATTGTTCCTTTATTGCTTCAGCGTTGTTCCGTTATAAGGCAAGCATAGTACAGAGCAGACAGTAGAGCTGACAGGCTAGTAAGAAGTGCGCAGAAGAAGAGCGTATTAAGAAAAACTTTACAACTTATATAAGCTCGGGGGGCATTGCTGGCATGGCTTCATTGGCCCCTCACGAGTGACCACTCATTGTACTACTATGGATCATTGGTTAACACGCGGGATTGTTGATATACGTGTGCATCCTATTATTCCAAGATAACTCTCTATGTTTATGGCTACCAATGCCCTGCTTTGGTTACACAGTGCGGGCACAGCACTATTCTGCTATACTGCTAGCCACTTCTGCACTCATGCTGGGCACGGCCTACCACCATGTCAGGCTCTAGGCCTACACTGCCAGATTGCTCACACTGCTTATTACAACCATTACCGCAAGTTTTGGGTTAGGGTTAGGATTAGGTGTTCGAGTTAGTCTTAGATTTTGGGTTAGAGTCAGGGTTAGTGTTAGGCTAAGGGTTAGGGGTTAGGGTTAGTATTAGTTTTAGGGGTAGGGTTAGGGTTCACGTTAGAGTTACCATTAGAGTTAGGGTTATGGTTAGGCTTGGGGTCAGGTTTATGGTTTGGTTTAGTGTTAGGTTTTAAGGTAATGGTAAGGGTGATCTTATGTTTAATCTTTACTTTACAGTCAGGTTTTTGTGTTAGCTTTATGCTTTGGGTTAGGGTTTTTGGGTCAGGTTTGGGGTTAGGTTTAGTGTTAGGTGTTACGGTATATTTTATGGTCATCTTATGTTTAGGCTTTATTTTACAGTTAGATTTATGCGTTTCCATTAAGCTTTGGGTTAGTGTTTAGAGTTCAGTTTAGAGTTAGGGTTAGGGTTTGAGGTTAAGGTTATGGTTAGGTTTTGGGTTACGGTCAGAATTAGATTTAGAATTAGGGTTAGAATTAGGGTGAGGGTCAGGATTAGGTTTAGGGTTGGGGTCAGTTTTAGTGTCAGTGTTAGGGATAGTCTTAGGTTTAGTGGCATCAGGGTTATGGGTAGTGGTTAGTGTTAAGGGTTAGGGTTAGGATTATTGTTAAATTTACAGTTAGGGTTAGGACCGGTGTTAGTGTTAGGGTTAGGCTTATTGTCATTGTCATGGTTAGGGTTAGGGTAAGTGTTAGGGTCAGGTTTTGGGTTAGGGTTAGCTTTAGTGTTAGGGTCAGGGTTAGTGTTCAGGTTAGGGTTAAGTTTAGTGGTTAGGTTTATGTTAGGGTTAGGGTTTGGTTTAGGTTTAGGATTAGGTTAGGGGCTAGGGTTAGGTTTACGGTTTGATTTCTGTGTTGGGGTTAGCATTAGGGTTAGGCTTACAGTTTGGATTTTTGGTTATGTTTAGGGTTAGAGTTTCTGTTAGGTTTGGGGTTATGGTTATGGCTAGGGTTAGGATTCTGTATTAATTTTAGTGTTAGGGTGAAAGTTAAGTTTAGGATTTTGCGTAAGGTTTAGGATTAGGGCTATTTTTTTGGGTTGGGTTTAGGGTTAGGGTTAGGATTAGGGTTAGGATTAGGGTTAGAGTTTGGTTTAGGGTTACGGTTAGGATCATATTTTTGTTGTGTGGGTTTTGGTTAGGATTTGCTTCAGGGTTATATTTTACTTTTAGGGTTTAGTATTATGTAGTCTGTTATTTTTAGGGTTTCACTTAGGTTGTTATGCATAGGTTTAGAGTTCAGGTTTGCGTTAGGGTTACGGTTGGGGTTTAGAGTTATTGTTAGTGTTATTCTTCTGGTTTGGGCTTTGCATTTAGGTTGGCATACAGTTTGGGGTTAAGGTCAGGGTTTTGGTTTTCTTTAGGCATAAAGTTAGGGTTAGGGGTTAGGGTTAGGGGCTAGGCTTAATGTTAGCATTAAGATTTGGGTTAGAGTTTAGGGTTAGGTTTAACATTTGGGTTAGGTTTAGGTTTGAGTTAGGGTTACAGTTAATGTTAGATTTAGGTTTAGGCCTAGGTTTAGGTGTTAGGGTTAGGTTTAGAGTTAGGGTTAGGGTTAGTGTTGGGCTAGTGTTATGATTAGTGTTAGGTTTCTGTGTTAGGGTTAGTATTAGGGTTAGGCTTAGGATTTGGGTTTTTGATTATCTTTAGGGTTAGAATTGGTATTAGGTTTTGGGTTAGGATTATGTCTAGGATTAGGATTGTGTATTAATTTTAGTTAGTGTGAGAGTTAGATTTAGGATTTTGGGCAAGGTTTAGGGTTAGGGTTACATTTTTGGCTTGGGTTTGGGTTTAGGGTTAGTGTTAGGGTTTGGGTTTAGGCTTAGGGTTACTGTTAATATTGTGGATTAGGGTTAGTGTTAGTGTTAGGTTTAAGGGTTAGGGTTAGGGGTTAGGGGTTAGGGTTAGCAGTCAGGCTTAGGCTGGGGCGTTAGGGTTAGGGTTAGTGTTAGATGTTAGGGTTAGGTTTACGGTTAGGGGTCAGGGTTAGTGTTGTGTTAGTGATATCGTTAGGGTTAGGGTTTAGGGTTAGGGTTAGGTTAGAATTAGTGTTAGGTTTCTCTGTGGGAGTTGGTTTCAGGGTTAGGCTTAGGGTTTGTGGCTTTGGTTATGTTTAGGGTTAGAGTTGGTGTTAGGTTTTGGGTTAGGGTTATGGCTAGGGTTATGATTGTGTATTAGTTTTACTGTTAGGGTAAGAGTTAGGCTTCAGATTTTGAGTAAGGTTTAGTGTTAAGGTAATTTTTTTTTTTTCTTAGGGGAGTTTGGGTTAGGTTAATATTTCTGTTTTGCGCTTTTTGATTATGGTTTGGGTTAGGGTTATGTTTTACTGTTACGCTTTTGTATTATGTTGTCTGTTAGTGTTAATTTTAGGGTTTTAGTTAGGGTTTTAGGGCTAAGTTTAGATTTCAGGTTAGTGTTAGGGTTAATGGTAGGATTTAGAGTTATTGTTAGTGTTCTGGTTTGGGGTTTGGGGCTTGCATTTGGATTGGGGTACAGTTTGGGGTTAAGGTGAGGGTTAGGGTTTGGTTTTGGCTTAGGGCCATTACCGTAAGTGTTAGGGTTAGGGGGTTAGGGTTAGCATTAGGGTTAGCATTAGGGAAAGGGTTGGGTTAGGGTAAAGGGTTAGGGTTAGGGTTGGTTAGGGTTAGGGTTAGGGTTTAGTTTGTGTTTATGGTTATGCTTTGCGTTAGAGTTAGGGTTATGGTTAGGCTTGGGGTCAGGTTTTTAGTTAGGTTTAGTCTTAGGGGTTATGGTAAAGGTTAGGGTCATCTTATGTTTAGGCTTTGTTTTACAGTTAGGTTTATGTGCTAGCATTAACCTTTGGGTTAGGATTGAGGGTTAGGTTTAGAGTTTGGCTTAGGTTTAGGGTTAGTGTTAGGGTTAGTGGTTAGAGCTGTGGTTAGGGTTTATTGTTAGGGCTAGTGTTAGGGGTTACGGTTAGGGGGTTAGGGTTAGGGTTAGGGTAAGGTTTCAGGTTAGGATTAGGGTTAGGGGTCAGGGAGATAGGCTTAGGTTCAGGTTCAAGGTAAGGGCTTAGTTTAGGGTTAGGTTAGTGTTAGTGTTAGGGCTCAGGGTGAGGTTTAGGGTTAGTGTTAGGGTTAGAGGTTAGTTGTTAGGGTTAAGGTTAGGTTAGTTTTAGTGGTTAAAGTTATGGTTATGGTTTGGGTTAGGGTTAGGGCCATTATGGCTAGGGTTAGGGGTTGGGGTTTGGGGTTAGGGGTTAGGCTTAGTGTTAGTGTTAGGGGTTAGATTTAGGGATAGGGTTATGGTTAGTGTTATGGTTTGGCTTGGGGTCAGGTTTTGGGTTGTTTAGTGTTGGGGGTTATGATAAAGTTTAGAGTCATCTTATGTTTAGGCTTTATTTTACAATGTGGTGGTGAGAGAAGGCCTAGCTCTCCCTCCCCCACAAATGAAAGAAACCACAGCTAGCTCAGTCGGAGAAGCAAAGCTATATTTACGAGCAAGATGAAATGCAGGTTATATATATACACAATATACAGTATTTACAATATATATACAGAAATACGCAGCAAAGAAAATAATCAGAACAAAACTCCCTCCTCCGGACAGAGGAGGGTTCCCCCTCTGTACCCCCTCTCTCCCCCTACCTCCCCTTTTTCCCAAAAAGGGCTAGAGAGAGAGAAAAGATAATTAATAAGGATGAAATTTTGTTAGGCCTCAAAGCGCATGCAGGGATTAGTTCTTATCTGTTATGCAAGGTCAACTCCGGCTAGTTGCTCAGAAGCACACAGGCTGGAAAAAGCAGAACAGACTGGAACAGAGTGAGACTCAAACTGAACTAAAATTTAAAGTTGCATTCTACCAATCTACCAATCAATTTTGTTTAGAATATCGATGTTTTCCTTTTAATACCAAAACATTCAGCCAGAGTGTCCCAGCACTGTCCCTTTCTTAAAGGCACAGCCTAAAATGGTCACATGAAATTAGGATTATGTGTTAGCATTAAGATTTGCATTAGGGTTTAGGGTTGGGTTTAGAGTTAGGGTTAGGGTTATGGCAAGGTTTAGGTTTATGGTTAGAGTTTGTTTTAGTGTTACAGTTAGCATTTGGGTTGGGTTTAGTGCTAGTGTGAGGGGTCAAGGTTAGTTTTACTGTTAGGTTTAGGGGTTAGGGTTAGATTTAGGGGTAGCGTTAGGTTTAGGCTTAGTGGCTAGGCATTAGGTTTAGGGTTAGGGGTCAGTCTTAGGGTTATGATTAGGGTTAGGTTTAGGGATAGGGTTAGGGTTTAGCGTTAGGGTTATAGCTTAGGGTTAGGGTGAGGGTTAGGGTTAGGGTGAGGGTTAGGGTTAGTGGTTAGGTTTATGGTTAGGGTTACAGTTAGGCTATTAGGCTTAGGGTTAGGATTTAGGGTTAGGGTGAGGGTTAGGGTTAGTGGTTAGGTTTATGGTTAGGGTTACAGTTAGGCTATTAGGGTTAGGGTTAGGATTTAGGGTTAGGGTTAGGGTTAGGTTTGTGGTTTAGTTTTAGACTTAGTGTTATAGTGGTGAGGTTAGGGTAGGGTTAAGGTTACATTTATGTGTATGGTTAGGCTTGAAATTAGTTTTTGATTTATTTTTAGTGTTAGGGTTAGGGTTAGGATTAGAGTTTAGAGCTGGGGTTATGGGTTAGGGTTAGTTTTAGGTTTAGTGGTTTGTTTTATGGTTATGGTTAGGGTTAGGGCCATTAGAGTTAGGTTTAGTGTTAGGGGTTAGGGTTTAGGTTAGGTTTATGGTTGTTGTTTCGGTATTGGGTTAGTGCTATTTTTAGTGTTTGGGGTTATTGTTAGGGATTGGGTTAGGTTTAGAGTTAGTTTTATTGTTAGGCTTTGGGTGAGGTTTTGGGTTAGGTTTGTGGTAAATTTAGAGTCATCTTATGTTTAGGCTTTATTTTACAATTGGGTTTATGTGTTAGCATTAAGCTTTGGGTTAGAGTTTAGGGTTAGGTTTAGAGTTAGGGTTAGGGTTAGTGTTGGGGCTTAGGGTTAAGTTTGAGTTTAGATTTTTGCTAGGCTTAGGGCTAGGATGATGTTTCGGAATCTGTATTACTTTTTGTATTAGGGTGAGGCTTAAGTTTAGGGTTTTGGGTAAGTGTTAGGAATTGTTTTCTCATTAGGGATAGGTTTAGGGTTAATTTTAGCTTTTGGTTAGGTTTAGGCTTAGGATTATCCTAGAGTTTGTGTAAGGGAATATTATTATGGTGTGAGTTAGCATTGGGGAGAAATTTGGGTTTAGGTTAGTGTTAAGGTTAGGGTTAGTGTTAGTGTTGTGTCAGTGTTGGGCTTAGGGGTTATGGTTAGTGTTTGGGGTTATGTTTAGGGTTAGGATTAGGTTTAGGGTGAGGGTTAGGTTGAGGTTTAGGGTTGGGTTAGGATTAGGTTTAGGGTTAGGTTTTATTTTATGGCTCATGGTTATGTTTAGGGTTATTGTTGGGGTTCATGTTAGGCGTTAGGGATAATGTTACATTCAGGCTTTAGGTTTATCATTTGTTTTCTGTTAGGTTTCATTTTAGTTTTAGGGTTAGGTATTTGGTTACGTTTAAGTTAGGGTTAGTGTTAGATTAGGGTTTGTGTTAGCATTAGGGTTAGGATTAATGCATTAGGGGTTAGGGTTAGGTAGAGGTTCAGGTTTTGTTATAAATGCAATAGTGGTTTGTGAATTGTGTAGCAGAACCTGGTGTTCGGGGGGGTAGTGTCAGTTGGTTTGTTTTGAGAACAGAGGGTAAATGCTCAGATTGTTTTGGGTTCAGACAGGAACCTCATGACAACTTTCTGAGGAGCCATGGAATGTTTACCTCAGATAAGTCCTGTGCTGCAGCTGTACTTTTGTGTGTGAAGATGTCGTTCTCCAAGAATACAGGAGAAAGACCTCCCCTGCTTCATTTGCGACCCCTACCACAAAGAAGACATATGTTCAAGAAGCCCAAGAAATTGCTAGAACTCATTATCATATCCCTGCCTTCTGTTAAGCATAAACATGCATATGTAGATGGTGTAGCTATATATAGAAAAGTTAGGAGTTGCAAGTTGCTTTTTGGCAGAGACTGGAGGTATCTGTGAGGGGAAGTCTCTGTGGCCCAGCGTGCTGTTTCTCTCTCTTTATTTTTCCCTGCTGCTTGGTTGCTTCTTTTTTAATAAACAACTCTCACAAGAAACTTGGAAATTTTCTTGTGCAGTGTATTTATAACAGGTTCAACTTATGGAGGGTAAGTTTAGGGTTAGGTTAGGGTTATCGTAGAATTTGGGTTAAGGTTAGGGTTAGGTGAGGGTTAGGTTTAGGCTTATCTTCCAGTTTGGGTAAGGGATTAGGTTTATGGTTCGAATTAGCATTAAGGAGATGTTTCTGTTTGCGTTAGATTTTGTGTTAGAGTTAGGCTTAAGAGTTAGGTTAGGGTTAGTGGTTATGGGTTAGGTTTAAGGTTAATGTTAGGTTGGGGTTAGGGTTAGGTTTAGGATTAGGTTTAGTGATAGATTTAGGGATAGTGTTGGGGTTACGGTTGGGGTAGCGTTAGGGTTAGGTTAGGTTTAGTGTTAGTGTTAGGGTTTACTTTGTGTTTGAGTAAGGGATTAGGTTTGGTTTCATGTTAGCATTAAGGATAAGGTTGGGTTTATTGTTAGATTAGGGTTAGGGTTAAGGTTAGTATTAGGGCTGTATGTTATGGTTAGTGTTTGGGTTACTGTTACGGTTAGGGTTAACGTTTGTGATTATGTTTAGTTTTAGGGTCAATGTTAGGGTTACGGTTAGAGGTTAGGGTTAAGGTTAGGGTTACTCTTTGGTTTAGGGATTAGGGTTTGTGTTAGGGTTAGAGTTAGGTTAGGGTTAGGGTTAAGGTTAAGTGTTAGGGTTAGTGTTGACGTTAGGGTAATTTATTTTAGGGCTAGAGATTTTGTTACAGTTACGGGTATTGTTAGTGTTTGCATTGAAGATTAGAATTAGTGTTATGTTTTGGCTTTGTGTTACAGTTAGGTTTATGTTACATCATTTGGGATTTTGTAGGGTTTAGTCTTTCAGTTAGTGTTAGGATTAGTGTTGGGGTTAGTCTTAGATTTAGGGGTTAGGATTAACTTTGAGGTTAGAGTTAGGGTTGTTGTTAAGCTTAGTGTTTTGGTTTTGGGTTAGGTTTGGTGTTAGGTTTAGGGTAGGGTTAGGGTTACGGTAAGGGTTACAGTTAGGGTTAGGGTTAGGGTTATGGTTAGAATTAGGGTTAGGATTGAAGTATCACAGTATCACTAAGGCTGGAAGAGTCCTCAAAGATCATCGAGTCCAACCTGTCACCACAGACCTCACGACTAGTCCATGGCACCAAGTGCCACGTCCAATCCCCTCTTGAACACCTCCAGGGATGGTGACTCAACCACCTCCCAGGGCAGCCCATTCCAATGACCAAAGACTCTCTGAGTGAAGAACTTTCTCCTCACCTCCAGCCTAAACTTGCCCTGGCGCAGCTTGAGACTGTGTCCCCTCGTTCTGGTGCTGGTTGCCTGGGAGAAGAGATCAACCCCTTCCTGGCTACAACCACATTTCAGGTAGTTGTTGAGGGCAATGAGGTCACCCCTGAGCCTCCTCTTCTCCAGGCTAAACAATCCCAGCTCCCTCAGCCTCTCATCATAAGGCTTGTGTTCAAGGCCTCTCACCAGCCTTGTTGCCCTTCTCTGGACACCTTCAAGTGTCTCGATGTCCTTCTTAAACTGAGGTGCCTATAACTGGACACAGTACTCAAGGTGCAGCCTAACCAATGCAGAGTACAGAGGACTATGACTTCCCTGCTCCTGCTGGCCACACTATTCCTAATGCAAACTTGGCCACCTGGGCACACTGCTGGTTCATGTTTAGGTGGCTATCAATCAGCACCCCCAGGTCCCTCTCTGTTTGGGAGCTCACCAGCCACTCTGACCCCAGCCTGTAGTTCTGCATGAGGTTGCTGTGGCCAAAGTGCAGCACCCCATGCTTGGACTTGTTAAATGCCATCCCATTGGACTCCGCCCATCAGTCCACTCAGTCGAGGTCCCTCTGCAGAGCCCTTCTTCCCTCTAACTGACTAACATCTGCTCCCAACTTGGTGTCATCTGCAAATTTGCTGATGACTTACTCGACCCCCTCATCCAGATCATTAATGAAGATATTAAAGAGGATGAGGCCCAGCACTGATCCCTCGGGGACTGGCTGCCAGCTGGTTGTGGCACCGTTCACCAGCACTCTCTGGGCTTGGCCCTCCAGCCACTTCCACTCCAGCCTGGATTGTTGCGGTCCAAGCCATGAGCTGACAGCTTAGCCAGCAGTTTGCTGTGGGGGATGGTGTCAAAGACATTGTTGATGTCCAGGTAGACCACATCCACAGGCCTCCCCACATCCACCAGGCAGGTCACTTGATCATAGAGGGAGATCAGGTTGGAGAGGCAGGACCTGCCCCTCCTAAATCCATGTTGGCTGGACCTGAGCCCTTGGCCATCCTTCAGGTGCGCAGTTATTGCCGCCAAGATAATCTGCTCCATCATTTTCCCTGGCACTGAGGTCAGGCTGACTGGCCTATAGTTTCCAGCTTACTCCATCTGACCCTTCTTGTGGAGGGGACCACATTGGCCAGTTTCCATTCATCTGGGACCTCACCGGTGAGCCAGGACTAGAGTAAAATGATGGAGAGTGGCTTGGCCAGCTCATCTGCCAGCGCTCTCAACACCCTAGTGTCTCAGTCCGGAGACACAGTTCTTTTAAATATTCCCGTGTTGCAAAATTAGAGGCACAAACGAGGCCAAAATATCAATAGCTAGACTATTTATTGCATTAATAAAGTGGACATAAGAAGGGGAGAGGGAGAAAATAGAGAGGGAGAGAGAGGAGAGAGAGAGAAGAGGAAAGGAATTATATTACCACACCCCTTACCCCCCCTGTGAGAGTCTAATAAGTTTGCCTCTCTCTGTGTGAGTCAACAAAGATAAAGTGATAACAGAGCCACTGGAAAGAAGGTGGAAAGAATCCTGTCCACCAATCCTGGATGCAAATCAGCTTGTGATTGCATCGTGATAACACGGGACTACAACAATGGACCCAAGGACCCAGCCATCACGCTTTCTGGGCAGGGTGGTTTCCGCCCATCAAGTACCTTGGGCAGGGTGATACGATGGTTTCCACCACCTGTGTAAAGGAATGTGGGAGGACTTGTCTGGATGGAGGTGAGGTAGACGGAGATTCCCCCCTTGCCTCCATCCAAAAATCTTGCCCACATACACAGCAATACACAGAAAGATTTCTGGGGCAACAGATACCTGGATTATTTCCTTGCCTCTGGAATACCTGACATACCAACACTTGCCTGAGGACTAAAAAACTGTATAAAAGACTTGAGCAACTACTGGTTTGTAGAGAGAAACAGAGGAGAGAAACAGAGGAGAAAAACGGGGAGAAAAATGGAGATGAAGGAAAACACAGGAGACGGGCCAGGCCGCTGAGAAGAGAAAGCCGGGACGATGCTGCTCCGGAGAAAAGAAGCTGCCCGGAGGACCACAGCTCCAGCCAAATCCTCAGCACCCCTTCTCTACAGACCCAGGCTGCCCAGAGGAGCCTCAGCACCGTTCCTGTATCAACCCAACATCTCCCCAGAGGACCACAGCTGTTCTCCAGCAAAAGCCTCACCACGGTTTCTCTACAAACCCAACATCTCCTGCAGCACCTTTCCTCCACAGACTTTAACTGTCTTGGGGGGGATGAGGGGTGTGGTAATATAATTATCACAGTATCACAGTATCACAGTATCACTTAGGTTGGAAAGGACCTCGAGGATCATCGAGTCCAACCTGACACCGCAGACCCCATGACTAGACCATGGCACCAAGTGCCACGTCCAATCTCCCCTTGAACGCCTCCAGGGTCGATGACTCAACCACCTCCCTGGGCAACCCATTCCAATGCCGAATGACTCGCTCGGTGAAGAACTTCCTCCTCACCTCGAGTCTGAACCTCCCCTGGCGCAGCTTGAGACTGTGTCCCCTTGTTCTGGTGCTGGTTGCCTGGGAGAAGAGGCCAACTCCCTCCTGGCTACAACCACCCTTCAGGTAGTTGTAGAGGGCAATTCCTTTCCTCTTCTCTCTCTCGTTCCTCTCTCTCTCTCTCTTTTCTCCCTCTCCCTTCTTATGTCCACTTTATTTATTAAATAGTCTAGCTGTTGATACTTTGGCCTCGTTTGTGCCTTTAATTTCACAACACGGGAATATTTAAAAGAACTGTGTCTCCAGCCCGAGGCATGTAATGTCTCCGGACCTTGACACCCCCCCAAGACATTTTTGAGTCTATGGAGGAAAGGTACTGCAGGAGTTGTTGGGTTGGTACAGAGCTCTGGCTGGAGAAGAGCTGTGGTCCTCTGGGCAGCCTGGGTCGGTAGAGAAAGGGTACTGAGGCTTTGGCTTTCCCCGGAAATCTTTCTGTGTATTTCTGTGAGTTTGGGCAAGGTTCTGGATGGAGGGGGGGGCCTCCGCCTCCTCTGTCTCCATCCAGACAAGCCCCCACACTCCTTACACATCAGGAAACAGGTGGTGAATCCATTGTCTCACCCTTTCCAGGGTACTTGATGGGTGGAGATTATCTTGCCCTAAAGGCGTGATGGCTGTGTCCTTGGGTCCATTGTTGTAGTCCAGTGTTATCACGATGCAATCACAAGCTGATTTGCATCCAGGATTGGTCTTTGAACCTTCCTTCAAGTGGCTCTGCCCAACACATATCAGCAATTGTCTGGGCAAGCAGTAAGTGATTTTATCTTTATTGAGTCACACCAAGAGAGACAAACTTTTAGTCTCTCACACCTAGGATGGATCCCATCGAGTCCCATGGACTTGTGAGTGTCCAAGTGGCTCAGCAGGTCCTGAACTAATTTCTCATGGATTTCTGGGGCATTACACTGCTCCCTGACCCCATCACCCAACTCAGGAGGCCACTTGTCCTGAACTCCTTCTGCCTTGCTGTAAAATATTGAGGCAAAGAAGGTGTTCAGAACCTCAGCCTTTTCCTCATCTTCAGTCACTGTGTACCCCTCCATGTCCAATAAGGAGTGGAGGTTCTTCTTGCTCCTCTTTTTAGTGTTACTATATTTCTATAAAATGCTTTTATTCTCTTTCACAGAGGTGGCCAGCTTAAGTTCCAACTGGGCCTTTGCCTCTAATTTTTTTCTTACATAATCTAACAACTTCTTTAAACATACCTCAAGAAGCCTTCCCCTCCTTCCAAAGGTGATATAGCCTCTTTTTTCTCTTAAATCCTCCAGGAGCTGCTTGCTCATCCAGGCCGGTTGCCTTCCCCACTGGCTCATCTTTTGGCACATGGGAACTGCCAGTTCCTGTGCCTTCAAGAGCTCCTGTTTGAAGTAGGTCCAACCATCCTGGAACCCCTTTGTTCGTGAGGGTTGATACCCAGGGAATTTTACAAATAAGTTTCTTAAACAGGGTGAAGTTTTCCCTCCGGAAGTCCAAGGTGAAAGTTCTGTTGATGCTCCTCCCTATCTCCCCGCATATTGAAAACTTTCCTATCTTGTGGTCACTGCACCCTAGGCAGCCTCCCACCATCACTTCTCCCACCAGTCCTTCCCTATTGGAGAACAGCAGGTCAAGCAGAGCCTGACCCCTGGTAAGCTCACTTAACAGCTGCATCAGGAAGCAGTCCTCCATACACTCCAGGAATCTTCTGGACTGCCTTCTCTATGCTGAATTAAGTTCCCAGCAGATATCTGTCAGGTTAAAGTCACCCACAAGGACAAGATCTGATGATCTTGAAACAGCCTCCAGTTGCTTGTAGAATAATTCATCAGCCTCCTCATCCTGGTTGGGTGGTCTATAACAGACTCCAACCAGGATGTCAGACGTTTTAGGCTGCCCTCTGATTTTAACCCACAGGCTCTCAATCCCTTCATTCTCCACCTCAAGTTCTGTGGCAGAGAGTGACTCCCTAATATACAGAGCCACCCCTCCTCCTCTTCTCCCTTGCCTGTCTCTCCTAGAGAGCCTGTAAGCCCCCAATGCAGCACTCCAATTGTGCATGTTATCCCACCATGTTTCTGAGATGGCGACTATATCTTAGTCACCCTGCTGGACCAGGATTTCCAGCTTCTCTTGCTTATTGCCCATGCTGTGTGCATTGGTGTACATGCACTTCAGCTGGGTTCCCGACTTCTCAATTAACCCTAATTTGTGCCCTACACTTTCCTCTGCAGAGGGACTGATTGCCTCACCCACCCCCTTCAGACCTAGTTTAAAGCCCTCCTAATGAGCCCTGCCAACTCTAGTGCTAGGACTCTCTTACCCTTTCTAGATAATCGCACCCCATCAGGACCCAGCAGGGTGGGTGCAGTAAAAGTTGCCCCATGATCTAAGAAACCATAATTCTGCTGCTGGTACCATCCCCTGAGCCAATTGTTGATGTTATGGGTTCTCCCGTTCCTCTCAGTGTACACCCCTGCCATTGAGGGAACTGAGCAGAACACCACTTGAGCTTCTGCCTCATCAATCAATTGTCCAAGGGCCTTGAACTCCTTTTTAATCACCCTGGTGCCCTTCTTGTCAATTTCGTCACTCCCAGCTTGTATTACCAGCAGAAGGTAATAGTCAGAGGGCTGGATTAACTTTAGGAGTCTCCTTGCAATGTCCCTAACTCATGCCCCAGATAGGGAGCAGATCTTCCTGTGGGATGGGTCGGGACAACATATGGGTCCCTCAATACCCCCCAGGAGAGAGTCCCCAACACCTATAACCCTTCCCCTTTTCTTTGTGGAGCTGGTCGTTATAGTTGGTGGGGACTGCTTGGCCTTAGGGTCCTCTCTAGATGGCTGGTCCCCGGCCCTCTCACCATCATTCCCCTCAGCCTGCAGGGCCTCATACTTATTATGAAAGGGCAGCAGAAGAGGAGGAGACAGCCGGCATGGATTTCTCTTGCCACCCCTGGCAGGGACCTGTATCCATCCCTCCCTGTTTCCAGGGACCCTTCCCACAGCAGGGGAGATCTGCAGAGCCTTCTCCCACATATCTAACTCCTTTTCGCTTTCCCTTTCTTCACCTCAGCCTAGATACCTCCTCCTTCAGCTCGGCCACTTCATCCTTCAGCTCCACCACCAGACTGAAGAGAAAGTTCATCTGGTGACAGGTGTTCTCTCTTTCCCCCTCTAATCCAAGTGCCAGGCTGAAGCACTCTCTGCAGCTGGACTCTATCATGCTTATGCTGCAACTCTGTCTGGGTAGATGCTGTTTTTCTAGCCTTCGTCCGAGTGACAACCATGGTTCAACGTTTGATTGAAAGAAAAAAAAAAATATTTTTTTTTTTTAATGCAAGGGGCTGAAAGGTTCTCAAACCAAAATGTCATAGCACGCACAGCCCGGGTGGGATTTAAACCTCCTGTGGCTGACGTCACACTTCCGATCCCACGCAGACTCATGAGAGCACAATCCTGACGGACCCCCCTGCCAACCAGGAGTCCTCCAACCCACAAAACCCCGAAAGGAAAGTGTAAATCCTAGCAGAAAACTCACGGGAGCTCATGATTCAAGCCGAGCAGTCCTGAAGTGGTGGTCCTGATCGGCTCTCAAAGCAAAATGGCCAATAATCTAAATTCCCTCCAGGTCTTTCTTTCCCTATCCTTATTCTCTTCATCCCATTTCAAAATAGCTTAAAGGCTATCTTCTGTCCACATGGAAATTACCTCTCACTTGAATTTCTATACAGAGTTTCAAAGCAGTGATACATAACTTATAGGTCTCACAAATATCAGCTGAAAAATCATTTAACATAAGGCTTCTTTACCTCTTAATCCAATCTAATTTATCCTGTCATGCTTTCAGAATTACTTTGAATTTTTGTTATTTCAGAGAGATTAAGTCCCCTTCAGTAAGACTCAGAAATAAAAGATCCAGAAGAGTGTTTTGATTTATCTAGTTGTTAAAGAAAGAAATGTTGCATTATTAATGTTATAGAATCATAGAATGGTCCAGGCTGGAAAGAACCTGCAAAGGTCATGCAGTCCTGAAGTAAGCAGGGGCATTCTCAACATGGAATCTGTTATATATATAACTGATTAGAATGCCCTCTATATTCAGAAGTGGGAGTGAAAAAAGGAAAATAAAAATATTATTTTCTTATATTTTGTCAAAATGCTCTCAGTCTCACTGGAGTTTACAGTTTTTTTTCCCATTTACTGATACTAATTAGGATATTTGGTTTCATGTGGAACATACAGAGCCTATTCCCAAATAACAAAACCTCCCCACATTTAGGAAGGTAAAACAGCTTTGAACTTGGCAGAACTTGGTTTTCTTGTTTCTCTAACACTGGTCCTGCTTAGTGGATTGAAGATTCTTCTCTTCCTGAGGTGTTTAAGCCTTTCTCATCTAAAGTAGAACTGTGGTACATAAATATAACGTGTGTTAATATAAAATACACAAAAATATTCCCTCCAAGTGGTTTAAAAGTGTACATTCTTCAATTTCTTTACCAATATGCTATATAACATTTACATAAGGGATAAGTTTTCTCAGAAATACATCACTGTTAAACATACATTTGTTATACATGTTCTGATTTGTAATTTCTTTGCTGGTGTTTTCCAGAAGTTGTTTCATAACTATTTGCATAAACTATGTAGGTACAAACATATATACCTTTATTTATAAAAGAAGACAGAATATTAAGTTTCTTTATTATTGTTGAAACAGAATTAGTAAAATAAGTACTCTCATTATTCCTTATCATTTGTGGAACATCAGAGAAAAGGTATTAATGTGTTGGGTTTTTTTTCCTAAATGCCAACACAAATATCTCTCACGTATCACACATTCTCATTTTCACTGAAATCAGAGTAAAAGTATCATGGGTATAAAAATACTGTTAAAGCCAAATCCTTTATTGTCTCAAAACAATGCATGTGGCAGGACCAGGCTGATAGTCTATAATGACTCTATTGTCTCAAACAAGTTGTGACAATTACCTGGTCTGAATAGACAGGGTGGTGGTTTTGTTGGCCCTCCTGGAGAGCTTCTGGCTTGGCAGAATGTTTTAAAAATGAGAAAAGATAATTTCTGTGGAAGTAGGAATTCCCGCTTTAAAACCACTACCACAGATCCACTGGAAGGCCAATGGCAGACATTGCACTGGAGCACTCAGTTCTCTGTCCACCTCTCCCTTATGTCTGATATAGAGGGCCCAGAAGAGGGCTGTGAAAATGATCAGGGGGTTGGAGCATCTGTGCTATGAGGACAGGCTGAGAAAGCTGGGGTTTTTCAGCCGGGAGAAGAGGAGGCTTCAGGGAGACCGAATAGCAGCCTACCAGTACCTGAAAAGGGCCTACAGGAAGGATGTAGAGAGACTGTTTAGAAAGGCCTGTAGTTCTAGGATGAGGGGCAATGGCTTCAAACTGGAGAAGAGCAGATTTAGATTGGATATCTACGAGGGTGGTGGAACACTGAAATAGGTTGCCTGGGGAGGTGGTTGAGGCCCCTTCCCTGGAGATATTCAAGGTAAGACTCAACAAGGCTATGGACAACCTGATCTAGTTGAGGATGTCCCTGCTGACCGCAGGTAAGTTAGACTGGATGGCATTTGGAAGTCACTTCCAGCCTGGACTATTCTATGACTCTGTGATTCTATGCACACATCTCTGTGTGATTTGGAGAGACTGTCCCATCCCACCCCCTGCCAAAAGGGTATAAAAGGACTACAACTTTTGGGGTCCATGTGTTTTTCATCTACCAAAAAAGACCCTACTGGGATGTATACCCACCACTAAAAGACTTTGACTATGCCTGTGAAAACATCACTAGATCCAGGGAGTGGTGATACCTTTCTTTTTCTCTGACTTCTTAACTCTTTTTCTCTCTTTTTCCACTCTCATTTTAATTCCCATTTTCCCTCTGTTCCAGTCCATTACAGAGAGTTCTCACAGGTTCTTATAAACCCAACTCACCAGCTGTTTTGTGTCAGCTTGCTTTAATTTACACCAAGGGAATTTTTGGAATCTTAGCATGACCTACCCTCCTCTCCAGGGTTGGCTCAAGATACTGGGTTGTGATGAATACTAAGTTCAGTCAGCAGCTTGTGCTGGGCAGGTGCTTTTCTCCCTCAAGCAGAGGTGCCTATATTATGCATTCTTGGTTTTCAAGTTTAACTGTTAAATTTAGATATAATTTTTTGTAGAAATTTCATTTATATCCCCATAACTCTATGCTTTTGTATTGGCATGGCTCTTGCACAGATCTTCTAATTAACGTTTTATCACTGAAAGGGATTCCATTTATTCTATTAGAATGCTAATCATAAGCATCTATCAATTATAAAGAATCCCACCTAGCATAAATTTGTCCCCACATCCACTTGAAGATGTAACTATTTTAATAATTTAGATAATTTTTTTGTATTTATAGATAAATAGTTCCATGTTATCAGTATTATCAGAAGCAATGAAAGAAACAATCCAAATAAACCTAACTTGTATCTTTTCAAAATACCAAGTGACTTCTTTCTTTAAATTTGTTTATTAAGGCTGCTTAGTTTCCCCAGGCAATATTTCATTGCTTTATATTTTCACCATCTGAATTAGTTCATTAGCTTCCTTTTACTCAAAAGAAACTCCTTATCTCCATGGTATATTTTCAAGTGCTGAGTTGCTAAATGTAAATGTGGTATCAAATATTAGTCAGAACTAAACCCAACCTATTTCTGAGCAATGTATTTTTGTTTATATAATTTCTGTTTGCCCCTGTTAAAGATTTTTTTATATGTAGATTGTATGTGTGTGTGGGTGGGGCACTGTTTCAAAATTAGCATTGGAAGCTGCTGTCTACAAATAGAGAAGGGCTGGTGGGAGATGTGGTGGTTGGAGGCTGTCTGGGGTCCAGTGACCATGAAATAATAGAGCTTTCAACATACAGTGAAACTAGAAGCATCAACAAAACGTCCACCCTTGACTTCCAAAGGGCAGACTTCAGCTTATTTAAGTAACTATCTCAGAATGTTCCTTGGGAATCAGCCCTTGAAACCAAAGGGGTTCAGGAAGGCTGGACCTACTTCAAGAAAGAACTCTTGAAGGCACAGGAACAGGATGCCCCAATGTGCCAGAAAACTATCCGACAAGGGAGAAAGCCACCCTGGATTGGCAATGAGCTTCTAAAGGAATTAAGGGGAAAAAAGAGGGCATATCACCTTTGGAAAACAGGGGAGATATCCCAGGAAGAGTTTAAGAACATTGCAAGGTTATGCAGGAAAAAAAAAAGAATAGGAAAAAACCCATTTAGAATTTAGACTGGCCACTGCTGTAAAGGAGAATAAAAAATGTTTCTATAAATATATTAATGGCAAAAGAAGAGGCAAGGACAGCCTTCACTCTTTATTGGATGCAGAGGGAAATATAGTAACAAAAGATAAGGAAAAGGCAAAGGTACTCTATACCTTCTTTGTCTCAATCTTGAATAGTGGTACAGGTTGTCTTCAGGACAAGTGGCCTCCTGAGCTGGCAGATGGAGTCAGGGACCAGTATAGTCCTCCTGTAATCCAGAAGGAAGAAGTAAGGGACCTACTGAGACACTTGGATCCTCACAAGTCCATGGGACCAGATGGGATCCATCCTAGGGTACTGAGAGAGCTGGCAGATGAACTGGCCAAGACACTCTCCATCATCTATCAACAGTCCTGGCTCACTGGAGAGGTCCCTAATGACCGGAAGCTGGACTATGTGATGCCCATCTACAAGAAGGGCTGGAAGTAGGAACTGGGAAATTACAAACCTGTCATGCTGACCTCACTGCCAGGCAAGATTATGGAACAGGTCATCTTGAGTGCAATCACACAGCACTCACAGGATGGCCAAGGGCAGGCCCAGCCAGCATGGTTTCAGGAAGGGCAGGTCCTGCCTCACCAACCTGATCTCCTTTTATGATCAGGTTACCCACCTAATGAATGTAGGAAAGGCTGTCGATGTAGTTTACCTGGACTTCAGCAACGCCTTTGACAGTGTGTCACAACAAACTCCTGACAAAGCTGGCAGCTTGTGGCTTGGACAGATTCACTTTGAAATGGACTAACTGGAGGGCCAAACCCAGAGAGTGGTAGTGAATGGTGCCACATCCAGTTGGCAGCCAGTCACTAGTGGTGTCCCGCAGGGATCAGTGCTGAGCCCAATCCTGTTCAGTATCTTTATTGATGATCTGGATGAGGTTATTCAGTCCGTCATCAGTAAGTTTGCAGATAACACTAAGTTAGGAGCAGGTGTCAACTTGTTGGAGGGTAGGAGGACCCTGCAGAGCAACCTTGACAGGCTGGATTAGTGGGCAGAGGCCAATGGAATGAGATTTAATAATGCTAAGTGCAAGGTTCTACACTTATGCCACAGCACTATAGGCTGGGGTCAGAGTGGCTGGAGAGTGGCCAGGCAGAAAGGGCATGCTTGAAATGAGATGAGCTGAGAGGGGCTCTCTTTTGGTTTCTTTCTGGGTTTTTTCAGGGCAGGAGGACCTCATCAGACAGTAAGGACCAGCGGGGTCGTCTTCTCACGTGCCTGCTTGACAGGGTAACATCAGCCATGGGAAATTTAAACAAGGGAGAGCAAAGCCATGCAACTGTCATTTGGAAAGAGAGATGCCTTCTGGCTGGACTGCAGTGAGTGGTGAGTGCTGGGTCAGCTGACAGAGTGAAGAAGCCTCTGTGGTAGCTTGGGAAAAATATAGTAGTGTGGTGGATTAAAGCCCATCTTGGAAAAAAACAAAACTAGGTGGAAGGCTTGCAGGTGTTTTACCTTCCCTGCAGGGCATTTTCCCCATGGGAAACTGAGTCTGTTCCACTCCCCCCCTCCCTGCCCAGCTAGCATATAAAAAAGCAGGACATTGCAGCCATTAGGCCTCCTTTTGGCTCTTGCCTCTCCTGGATGAGAGCTACTGTGGCTGCCTTCCTGCTCCTGTCTTACTGCTCCTCTGCCATGTGGTCGGGCCTGATCCTTCTCCCTGCTGCCTCCGTGCCTCTTCAGAGAGAGACTGGTTTTGTATTCTTCTTCTTTGTCCCCCTCCCATCCATTCTTGTTCCTTGCCCTTGTTAACCTTACCTGTTATTGCTATATATTTTTTTTTTTTAAAAAAGAAATCTCTTTACCTCTCTACTTCCAAATTATTTTTAGGTGGATTTGATCCTTCCTTTTCTTTTTTTCCCTCTCTGTTGGGAGGGAGGAGGGGGGAGTGGGGGAGAGATTCCCAGCCTTGCCCCCATCTGAGCTCTTAACTCCCAGTTAAGGCTCAAACCAGCACAAATTTTGGCACCTCCAACATGGGGCTTGGAAATTAATGTTGTATTTGGAAAGCAATACTTTTTTGAAAGAAAGGGAGTGGAAGTAGAGATGTCTATTTTGAAGAATCTGATGATCCAAGCTTTTGCATGAGTGTTTGGCTGGAACTTTTGGACCCATATCTACAAATTAATAACTTATCATGTGGTGTGGTTAATGATAGAGATGCTGCTCAACTAGATAAAAACTTTACCAATGAAGTTGGGCATGTGTCTCTTGAATTCTTTGAATTTTACTGGCAGTGGTAACTTCCCTAACACAGGAAATTTTCCTGAAGCAAGCTATGAAACCAACAGTGTAGATAAAAATGTCTGTGATGGAACGTTGCTCTACATTGCAATATGTTCCATATGCTTAAATGTAATCCTTATAGGGGCATTTGCTGTGACCACGTTGGGTGGGGGAAGAGCTAACCCATTAAGAGCTGTTTAGGGGATGATAACACACTACTTTGTATTCTTTAATGACCGGGGTCGTGTCTTCTGTGGGTATTGTGAGCACTCTGTAAACACAAAGAGGGAGGGGTCAGATTATAAAGAGTGTGCCAGATCTCAGCCTGAGCCCCAGGCACAAGGGTTTGCCCCACCACCAGCAGTTCCACACTTAACCCCTGATGCTCTTGCCAATGCCGTTTCTCTAGCACCAGTCACCACACACAGGAAAAGTAAAAAATTGTCTCCAAGCACAGATGGTGAGGAAGGCACATCAGCCTAAAAATATCTGTGAGTTTGCCAATGATTTAAGAGAATATGAGGACAGCGTAAATCAGAAACCCCTGATCTCAGCCATAGAAACTATGGCTAAAGACATTGTCAAAGAGATCAAGACCTCCATGTCTGAACTGAAAAAGGGGAGTGATACCTCCTTTTCCCCGTCTCCTTGAGAATGGGTCCAAGTTTCGGCAATCAGGAATAGGCGACCTTCCCCTAGAAGATCACCCCAAGACAATTGGAGGATGTCAAGGGGGTTTCTGTGGAGGATCCTCTGTGACCATGGAGAGGACACGGACACCTTGCATCGCCAACCCACCGTTGCCCTCTGGAACAGAGTGTGGAAACTGCAAGGTGGCCACAATAGGGATAACTCATCCAGGAGAAGGGCTGCCCCAGTTTCCCAGAGTGGTCCCTCTCGCTCAAGAGACCCTTCTAGTAACACAGGACCCTGTGACAAGTGTGGGCATCATTGCCAGCATAAGAGGTGCCCTACCTCCAGCCAGGTGGAGGCCAGGGACAACAGAGTGTACTGGGACATCTACGTGAAATGGCCTGGCACTTCAGAAGCCCTGAAGTACCGAGCTCTGGTGGACACAGGGGCCCAATGCACCCTGATACCATCAAGTTACAAAGGGGCTGAGCCCATAAGCAGTCAGGGAGTCACAGGAGGCTCACAAGACTTGACTGTACTGCAGGCTGAGATAAACCTGTCTGGGAATGAATGGGGAAAGCACAACATAGTGACTGGTCCAAATGCACCTTGCATTCTTGGCATTGACTTTCTGCAGGAGGGATGCTTCAAGGACCCTAGGGGGCACAAGTGGGCATTTGGGGGTAGCAGCTGTAGAGACTGCAGGCAAAGAACAGCTGTCTCCCATGCCTGAGCTATTGGATGACCCTCCATAGTGGGCTGCTGTAAGAGGCAGGATTTGAAATTACCTTTTGCCTCTCGCCTCTCACATAGTACATCGCAGGCAATACAGGACCAACAGAGACTCTCTGCACCCCATACACCAATTGATTCGATGACTGGAGAGCCAGAAGGTGATCAGCAAGGCTCATTCCCCCTCCAACAGCCCAATATGGCCAGTGAGGAACGCAAATGGGGAATGAAGACTGACAGTGGACTCCTGTGGCCTGAGTGAAGTGTCTCCTCCCATCAGCTTAATTTCACCTATCTGAAGAGATCCAGCCATGGTAACGACTTGGCCAAATGCTATTAGAAAAATGGTAGGTACCCAGACAGAGCCAGTGCACAAGAATGCAGGTGTCCAGGCTGTGAGGTGTGACTAAGTGAATAATCTCTCCACTTGGTGGCCAAGCTAAAGGAAGAAGTATAGAGACACAGGATTATAATGGATAAAATTGAGTTAGATATGTGGGAACAGGCTTTACAGGCAGCCCCCAGTTGAGGGAAGTAACCCTGGAAACAGGGGGGAATGGGTACAGGTTAAGAGTAGCATGGAGAATCCATCCCAGCCCTCTTTGTCTTCCCCATTGCCCTTGAACAATAAGTATGAGGCCCTGCATGTTGAGGGCAATGTGGATGAGAAGACCGAGAGAAACCATCTGAGGTGATGCCTAAAGCAAATCAGTCCCCACCAACCATCAGTACTAGTAACATAAATTAAAAAAGGAGGGTAATTGTTGTTAGTGACTCTCTCCTGAGGGGAACAGAGGGACCTATACATCATCCTGACCCATCCCACAGGGAAGTCTGCTGCTGACCTGGAGCCTGGGTAAGGAACATCACCAGGAGACTACCAAAGCTAATCCAGCCCTCTGACTGTTACCCATTGGTGGCAATCCAAGCTGGCAGCAACAAGAGTGATAAGAAGGGCTCCAGGACAATCAAAAAGGAATTCAAGGCCCTTGGACAATTGATTGATGGGACAGGAGCTCAAGTGGTGTTCTGCTTAGTTCCCTCAGTGGCAGGGGTGTACACTGAAAGGAACAGGAGAACCCATGCCCTCAACAAATGGCTCAAGGGATGGTGCCAGCAGTGGAATTTTGGGTTCTTTGATCAAGGGGCAACTATTACTGCACCCAACCTGCTGGACCTAGATGGGGTGAATCTATCTAGAAAGGGCAAGAGGGCTCTAACATAAGAGTTGGCAGGGCTCATTGGGAGGGCTTTAAACTATGTTTGAAGGGAGTGGGTGATGAAACCAGTCTCTCCAGAGAGGAGAGAGACATAAACTAGAGCATGGAGTGTTCACGCAACACAACACTTTTGGCAGTATAATTTTTGATTGTTTCTAAAAACGCAATCCCACAGTCAAAGCCTCTCTCCTACTTATGGGGAGACACAAGCATGAGTTGGTAGTGCTTCTTTTGGGAAACAAATGTAACTTTGATGTTGACATCCTATTTATCCCCTGTTGAGAAATAAAATATTTTGTGCATTGAAATGATGAATTATAACCGTTAAACAAAAATGTAATGCATTTGTTACAGACACTGAGTAGACAAATTACCATTATGCTGTGCAAGTAATACTTTACAAAGCCATTTGTCACACAGGAGAGGTGTCATCTGCAATCTGATTCACACTGCTTAATGTATGAAATAAACCTTGATTTTCTTCAGCAGATATAAGACAATAACAAGTAGATTACATTCCAGAACCAGTGATAAATTCTTTATTTTCTTTACAAAATAAACAAAAATCCATCATCTCTTGTGCATTTACAAGAAAAATCTAGGATTACATTGCATTTTAATTAGCATTAAGTATACTGAAAGCTTCTATGTATTACACAAACCACAGCAATTGCTATGTTGCAGTTACCAATTCAATAGAACACACTCAAATTTAAATAAATTCAGTATAATTTATATTTGCTGATGTAAATCAGAAAACATTTGGGCAATTTAAGTACTTGTAGTGGTTTGAGCCTTAACTGGGATTTAAGAGGTCAGATGGGGGAAAGGCTGAGAATCTCTCCCCCACTCCCCCCTCCTCCCTCCCAACAGAGACAGAAAAAAAGGGTAAGGAGCAAATCCACTAAACAATAATTTGGAGTTGGCTTGGAAGTAGAGACGTGAAGAATTTTCTTTAAACAATATATATATATATATATAAAACAATAGTAACAGGTAAGGTTAACAAGGGCAAGGAACAAGGATGGATGGGAGTGGGACAAAAAAAAAAAGAATACAAAACCAGCCTCTCTCTGAAGAGGTGCAGAGGCAGCAGAGAGAAGGATCAGGCCTGACCACGTGGCAGAGGAGCAGGAAAGCAGCCACAGTAGCTCTCATCCAGGAGAGGCAGGAGCCAAAAGGAGAGCCAACAGCTATGATGTCATGTTTTTTATACCCTAGCTGGGCAGGGAGGGGGGAGTGGAACAGACTCAGCTTCCCAGGGGAAAACGCCCTGCAGGAAGGGTAAAGTACCCACAAGACCTCCACCCTGCTTTGTTTTTTTTGTTTTCAGAAAAGGGCATTAACCCACCACAGTACTCTACTCTTACTTATAGCTAGTGTAAGTGACAGTAGTTCTATCAATGTCAGTACAATTTAAACTCTAGTTAACAGCAGTTGTTAAGGCCATAAGTATGATTTCCAGTATACAGGGCAATTATTATGATCTTAAGATGAAGTAGAATAAGAATTCAAATAAGTGAAATATACTTTCTTACTGAAAGTGAGATTGAAGTAAAAATCCAGTTCTGGGTTAAGGAAAGGTATCTAGAAAGATCCCTTCAACAACCTCCTCATGCTGGAGATGTCTAAATCAGCAACATCTTTGCCATGAGTATCAAGTTCTAAACTGAACGTCACTCTCATGCAGAAGAATTCCCAGCTGACTACTCAGGCACTGAGTTCTGCCTTCAAATCTATCAGTACTTAGAAAGAATAGAGAATAATTTTTTCGTTTGCTCTTGCTTCCATCAACAATTGGCTCAGGGGATGGTGCCAGCAGCAGAATTTTGGTTTCTTTGATCATGGGGCAACTTTTACTGCACCCACCCTGCTGGGTCCTGATGGGGTGCATTTATCTAGAAAGGGTAAGAGAGTCCTAGCACTAGAGTTGGCAGGGATCATTAGGAGGGCTTTAAACTAGGTCTGAAGGGGGTGGGTGAGGAAATTAGACCCTCTGAAGATGAAAAAAGAGTAGGGCACAAATTAGGGTTAATTGAGAAGTCGGGAACCCAGCTGAAGTGCATGTACACCAATGCACACAGCATGGGCAATAAGCAAGAGGAGCTGGAAGTCCTGGTCCAGCAGGGTGACTAAGATACAGTCGCCATCTCAGAAACATGGTGGGATAACATGCACAATTGGAGTGCTGCACTGGGGGGTTACAGGCTCTTTAGGAGAGACAGGCGAGGGAGAAGAGGAGGAGGGGTGGTTCTGTATATTAGGGAGTCACTCTCTGCCACAGAACTTGAGGTGGAGAATGAAGGGATTGAGAGCCTGTGGGTTAAAATCACAGTATCACAGTATCTCAGTATAACTAAGGTTGGAAATGACCTCAAGGATCATCGAGTCCAACTTATCAACACAGACCCCATGACTAGACCATGGCACCAAGTGCCACGTCCAATCCCCTCTTGAACGCCTCCAGGGACGGTGACTCAACCACCTCCCTGGGCAGCCTGTTCCAACGACAAATGACTCATTCGGTGAAGAACATCCTCCTCACTTCGAGTCTAAACCTCCCCTGGCGCAGCTTGAGACTGTGTCCCCTGGTTCTGGTGCTGGTTGCCTGGGAGAAGAGACCAACCCCTTCCTGGCTACAACTACCTTTCAGGTAGTTGTAGAGAGCAATGAAGTCACCCTTGAGCCTCCTCTTCTCCAGGCTAAACAATCCCAGCTCCCTCAGCCTCTCCTCATAAGGCTTGTGTTCAAGGCCTCTCACCAGCCTTGTTGCCCTTCTCTGGACACGTTCAAGTGTCTCAATGTCCTTCTTAAACTGAGGGGCCCAGAACTGGACATAGTACTCAAGGTGTGGCCTAACCAATGCAGAGTACAGGGGCACAATGATTTCCCTGCTCCTGCTGGCCACACTATTCCTAATGCAGGCCAGGATGCCTTTGGCCCTCTTGGCCACCTGGGCACACTGCTGGCTCATGTTTAGGTGGCTATCAATCAGCACCCCCAGGTCCCTCTGTGTTTGGCAGCTCTCCAGCCACTCCGACCCCAGCCTGTAGCTCTGCATGGGATTGCCGTAACCAAAGTGCAGCACTCAGCACTTGGACTTGTTAAATGCCATCCCATTGGACTCCGCCCATCTGTCCAGTCAGTCGAGGTCCCTCTGCAGAGCTTTTCTACCCTCTAACTGACTAACATCTGCCCCTAACTTGGTGTCATCTGCAAACTTGCTGATGACTGACTCGACCCCCTCATCCAGATCATCAATGAAGATGTTGAAGAGGATGGGGCCCAACACTGATCCCTGGGGGATGCCACTAGTGACTGGCTGCCAGCTGGATGTGGCACCATTCACCACCACTCTCTGGGCTCGGCCCTCCAGCCAGTTCCTAAACCAGCACAAAGTGTAGTGGTCCAAGCCACGAGCTGACAGCTTAGCTAGCAGTTTGCTGTGGGGGATGGTGTCAAAGGCCTTGCTGAGGTCCAGGTAGACCACATCCACAGGCCTCCCCACATCCACCTGACGGGTCACCTGATCATAGAGGGAGATCAGATTGGAGAGGCAGGACCTGCCCTTCCTAAATCCATGTTGGCTGGACCTGAGCCCTTGGCCATCCTTCAGGTGCGCAGTTATTGCTGCCAGCATAATCTGCTCCATCACTTTCCCTGGCATTGAGGTCAGGCTGACTGGCCTATAGTTTCCAGGTTCCTCCATTTGACCTTTCATATGGATGGGGACCACATTGGCCAGTTTCCAGTCATCTGGGACCTCACCAGTGAGCCAGGACTAGAGTAAAATGATGGAGAGTGGCTTGGCCAGCTCACCTGCCAGCTCTCTCAGCACCCTAGGATGGATCCCATCCGGTCCCATGGACTTGTGAGTGTCCAAGTGGCTCAGCAGGTCCCAAACTAATTCCTCATGGATTACTGGGGCACTACACTGCTCCCCAAACCCATCGCCCAGCTTAGGAGGCCACTCATCCTGAACTCCTGCCGTGCTGTTAAAAATTGAGGCAAAGAAGGTGTTCCGGACCTCCACCTTTTCCTCGTCTTCAGTCACAGTGTTCCCCTCCAGGTCCATTAAGGAGTGGAGGTTCTTCCTGCCCTTCTTCTTATTGTTAATATATTTGTAAAAATGCTTTTTATTGTCTTTGATAGAGGTGGCCAGCTTCAGTTCCAACTGGGCCTTTGCCTCTCTAATTTTATTCCTACATAATTTAACAACTTCCTTAAACATATCTCAAGAAGCCTTCCCCTCCTTCCAAAGGTGATACAGCCTCTTTTTCCCCCTTAAATCCTCCAGGAGCTGCTTGCTCATCCAGGCCGGTCGCCTTCCCTGCCAGCTCATCTTTCGGCATGTGGGAACTGCCAGTTCCTGTGCCTTCAAGAGCTCCTGTTTGAAGTAGGTCCAACCCTCCTGGACCCTTTGGTTCATGAGGGCTGGTACCCAGGGGACTTTACAAATAAGTTTCTTAAACAGGGTGAAGTTTGCCCTCTGGAAGTCCAGGGCGAAGGTTCTGTTGGTAGTCCTCCCTATCTTCCTGCATATTGAAAACTTTACTATCTTGTGGTCACTGCACCCTAGGCAGCCTCCCACCATCACGTCTCCCACCAGCCCTTCCCTATTGAAGAACAGTAGGTCAATCAGAGCCTGTCCCCTGGTAGGCTCGCTTAACAGCTGTGTCAGGAAGCTGTCCTCCATTCGCTCCAGGAATCTTCTGGACTGCCTTCTCTCTGCTGAATTAAGTTTCCAGCAGATATCTGGCAGGTTGAAGTCGCCGACAAGGACAAGATCTGATGAGCTTGAGACAGCCTCCACTTGCTTGTAGAACAATTCATCAGCCTCCTCATCCTGGTTGGGTGGTCTGTAACAGATTCCAACCAGAATGTCAGATTTGTTAGGCTGCCCTCTGATTTTAACCCACAGGCTCTCAACTCCATCTTCCACCGCAAGTTCTGTGGCAGAGAGTGACTCCCTAACATACAGAGCCACCCCTCCTCCTCTTCTCCCTCGCCTGTCTCTCCTAAAGAGCCTGTAACCCCCCAGTGTAGCACTCCAATTGTGCGTGTTATCCCACCATGTTTCTGAGATGGCGACTATATCATAGTCGCCCTGATGGATCAGGACCTCCAACTCCTCTTGCTTATTGCCCATGCTGTGTGCATTGGTGTACATGCATCGCAGCTGTGTTCCTGACTTCTCAATTGACCCAAATTTGTGCCCTACTCTTACCTCTGCAATGGGACTGATTGCCTCACCCACCCCCTTCAGACCTAGTTTAAAGCCCTCCTAATGAGCCCTGCCAACTCTAGTGCTAGGACTCTCTTACCCCTTCTAGATAAATGCACCCCATCAGGACCCAGCAGGTTGGGTGCAGTGAAAGTTGTCCCATGGTCAAAGAAACTAAAGTTCTGCCTCTGGCACCATCCCCTGAGCCAATTGTTCATGGTGTGGGTTCTCCCATTCCTCTCAATGCACACGCCTACCACTGAGGGAACTGAGCAGAACACCACTTGAGCTCCTGCCTCATCAATCAGTTGTCCAAGGGCCCTGAACTCCTTCTTAATCGCCTTGGTGCTCTTCCTGTCAATCTAATCGCTTCCAGCCTGTATTACCAGCAGAGGGTAATAGTCAGTGGGCTGGATTAATTTATGTAGTCTCCTTGCAATGTCCCTAACCCGTGCCCCGGGTAGGGAGCAGACCTCCCTGTGGGATGGGTCAGGACGACATATGGGTCCCTCAGTAACCCCAGGAGACAGTCCCCAACAAATATAACCCTTCTCCTTTTCTTTGTGGAGCTGGTCGTTATAGCTGGTGGGGACCGCTTGGCCTTAGGCTCCCCTCTGGATGCCTGCTCCTCAGCCTCAGCCCTCTCCTCCCCACTGCCCTCAGCCTGCAGGGCCTCATACTTATTATGAAAGGGCAGTGGAGGTGGAGGCAGCTGGGATGAATTTCTCTTGCCACCCCTGGCAGGGACCTGTATCCATCCGTCCCTGTTTCCAGGGACCCTTTCCTCAGCAGGGGAGATCTGCAGAGCCTTCTCCCACAAATCTAACTCCCTTTCACTTTCCCTTATTATCCTTAGCCTAGATACCTCCTCCTTCAGCTCGGCCACTTCATCCATCAGCTCTGCCACCAGGCTGAGGAGAAATTTCACCTGGTCACACCTGACACAGTTGTCTTCTTCCTCCCCTTCTATTCCAAGTTCCAGGCTGAAGCACTCTCTGCAGCTGGCAGCATCGACTCCAGCATGCTGGTAAAACAGCTCTGTCTGGGCAGATGCTGCTTTTCTACCCTTCATCCGAGTGACAACCATGGTAGAACGTTTGAGTGCCACCAGCCAATAGGCTAGCTAGCGAACCAAATTGTGCTGCGCTTACAGCCCAGGGCAGTATTTAAAACTGCCGTGGCTGACGCCAGGCTCCCGTTCCCGTGCAGGCTCACGAGAGCATGATCCTGCCAGCTCCCCCCTACCAGGAGTCCTCCCAACCTGCGAAACCCTGAAAGGAAGGCAAAAAAATCCCCGAGAGAAACTCACAGTTCAAGAGGAGCGGTCCCGAATGAGTGGTCCTGATCAGCTAGAAAACCAAAATCAGAGGGCAGCCTAACAAATCTGACATCCTGGTTGTAGTCTGTTATAGACCACCCAACCAGGATGAGGAGGCTGACGAATTATTCTACAAGCAACTGGAGGCTGTCTCAAGATCATCAGACCTTGTCCTTGTGGGTGACTTCAACCTGCCAGATATCTGCTGGAAACTTAATTCAGCAGAGAGGAGGCAGTCCAGAAGATTCCTGGAGTGCATGGAGGACAGCTTCCTGATGCAGCTGTTAAGTGAGCCTACCAGGGGTCAGGCTCTGATTGACCTACTGTTCTCCAATAGGGAAGGACTGGTGGGAGACGTTGATCGTGGGAGGCTGCCTAGGGTGCAGTGACCACGAGATAGGAAAGTTTTCAATATGCGGGGAGATAGGGAGGAGCACCAACAGAACCTTCACCTTGGACTTCCAGAGGGCAAACTTCACCCTGTTTAAGAAACTTATTTGTAAAGTTCCCTGTGTATCAACCCTCATGAACAAAGGGGTCCAGGATGGTTGGACCTACTTCAAACAGGAGCTCTTGAAGGCACAGGAACTGGCAGTTCCCATGTGCCAAAAGATGAGCCGGCGGGGAAGGCGACCGGCCTGGATGAGCAAGCAGCTCCTGGAGGATTTAAGAGAAAAAAGAGGCTGTATCACCTTTGGAAGGAGGGGAAGGCTTCTTGAGGTATGTTTAAGGAAGTTGTTAAATTATGTAAGAATAAAATTAGAGAGGCAACTTAAACTGGCCACCTCTGTGAAAGAGAATAAAAAGCATTTTTACAAATATATTAATGTTAAAAAGAGGAGCAAGAAGAACCTCCACTCCTTATTGCAACTTGGAGGGAAACACCGTGACTGAAGATGAGGAAAAGGCTGAGGTCCTTAACAGCTTCTTTGCCGACTGGACAGATGGGCAGAGTCCAATGGGATGGCATTCAACAAGTCCAAGTGCCGGGTGCTGCACTTTGGCCACAGCAAAGCAATGCAGAGCTACAGGCTGGGGTCGCAGTGGCTGGAGAGCTCCCAAACAGAGAGGGACCTGGGGGTGCTGATTGATAGCCACCTAAACATGAGCCAGCAGTCTGCCCAGGTGGCTAAGAGGGCCAATGGCATCCTGGCCTGCATTAGGAATAGTGTGGCCAGCAGGAGCAGGGAAGTCATTGTGCCCCTGTACTCTGCATTGGTTAGGCCACACCTTGAGTACTATGTCCAGTTCTGGGCCCCTCAGTTTAAGAAGGACATTGAGACACTTGAACGTGTCCAGAGAAGGGCAACAAGGCTGGTGAGAGGCCTTGAACACAAGCCTCTTATGAGGAGAGGCTGAGGGAGCTGGGATTGTTAGCCTGGAGAAGAGGAGGCTCAAGGGTGACTTCATTGCTCTCTACAACTACCTGAAAGGTAGTTGTAGCCAGGAAGGGGTTGGTCTCTTCTCCCAGGCAACCAGCACCAGAACCAGGGGACACAGTCTCAAGCTATGCCAGGGGAAGTTTAGACTCGAAGTGAGGAGGATGTTCTTCACTCAGAGAGTCACTGGTCATTGGAATGGGCTGGCTGGTGAGGTGGTGGAGTCATCATCCCTGGCGATGTTCAAGAGGGGATTGGACGTGGCACTTGGTGCCATGGTCTAGTCATGAGTTCTGTGGTGACAGGTTGGACTCGATGATCCTCGACGTTTCTACCAACCTTAGTGATACTGTGATACACTGATACTATTTCACATGAAACTTTATGTGGCAAGTTGTGGTGGTTGGGAGACGCATTGTCCCAGCACAGACAAAGAAAGACTCAGACAAATGGATTGCAAAAATGGTGGAAAGTTTAAATGGAAAAACAATGAAAAGTTTTACAGAAAACCACAAGCATCGTGACAAAGAGAGAGAGATCCCAGAACATATCCAAGAATGTCCCATCCCCACCTGGGGGTACACCTAACCCCCCTCTCCCTCCCCCCCCTGAGCTCTTTCTTCCCCCCCCACCCAGCCTTGGGCCTGATTAGGCCCAAGGGAAGCAGCTCACACCATCTTGCCTAGGCAGTGGCGAGAGATGACAGAGGAAGAAAGAACCCCACATGGATGTTTTACAGAGGAGCAGGGAATTATGGGTGAAATACCTGGTTTCCTGTGACCACCCAGTTGGCTGGGCCCCCCTTTGACCTCCCTGGTGTGGTCTGTGCAGTGGCATCCAGGCCAGCACCCAGCCTAAACCACCACACAAATATTCACGTTTTCTTCTTTTGTTAGATATGAAAAAATCCATGTTTTGAATAACCATGATTTCCCATTTCCTTATTATGTTCTGGAGGTACACCAAACTAAAACTGGTGTTTTAAGATGTTGGATGTCATATATCAAAGCCAAATGAAGTACCCCAAATGCCTTGAAGTCAGGTATGATGGTGGTATATCCTTATGCTCCGCCTAATATGTTGTGAAGACTAGTATTGTTAGTATCCAAAAGCATACCATGTGGGGTACACCAGTGAAGTGAGGGGCTTACTATTCAGCTTTCTTCAGGTTGTTTTCTTAGAATGAAGGCAGAAATATATTGACGTAGCCAATTAAAAGTATAATTCATACAAGCCACAAGCTCTTAAAATACAGATGAGGTGGAAGCTATTGCAGAGTTATATATGATTTCAGTCAACTGCCAAATCTGACCCCATAGTGGTTATAAAAGGAGTATATTACAAACACGTCATGGTGACATGCTGACCAACTGAAATGTATCATGTGAGTGGGGGTTTCTATTTCTCCCCAAATTATAAGGCTGAAAGCCTTATAATAAGTACTGCTCCATTTCTACAAATTTTGTCCTTCACAGTGCTTCTTCAGGCACAGAAAGTTAGATGAAGTCACTCAAAGAAAATACTTTTCTAGAATGACTTACAAAAGAACTTCAATTTTAGTAGTGTTTTTTTACATAGACTTTTTATTTTTCAAACCTTTAAGACATAATACACTATATGGCTGTGGTGAAGGCACATTATGCCCAGATACTGAATCTTGTCCCAGCATGTGGACAAGTTCCCCCTCCTCCAGGAGGAAGACAAAAGCCAAGGCATTAGCCAGGCCAGCACGCACCCAGCGCATGCAGTGCTCGTGCTAACACCAAGTATGGGCATAATTCTAGCTTCATGCTTTCTATAGGCTGAAGCCAGTTGTTTATGAGAGTGCCCATTGGTCAAGCCCAGCCTCGAGGAATCTATAAGTATCACCCCAGTGGGTAAACAAGTTGCCCCCTCATTCACTTTGTCTCTGTGCTTGCTCAAGAGAGCAACTCTCTTGAGCTGCAGCCTTTGCCATTAATCTTATTATTGTTAGCTTTTGTTATACATGCACTCATACCAGGAAAGCCCCTGCATGGGGAGAAGCACAGAGGGAGGACCTTTGCTGTTTCTGAGGAATCCAGCGTTGCTACAGCCAGTTGTATCGACCAGGAGAGCCCACCGTGCCACCGGAGAACTGGACCGACCCCTGAAGGTAAGATCTGCCCAGTTTCCGGGGAGAAGGGACTTGATCAATACTGAGTCCATGTATGCCTAGCCCAGCCACAGCGGGAGAGGAGCCACCACGTGTGCCACTCTGAGCCCTGTGAATCTCAAGGAAGACTAAGGCATTGTTCGTGCCTGTACTGCACCGAACCTGAGACCACTCCGAGAGTCCTGCTGCTCCTTTAAGCTCAGTAAATGAGAATCCGCTGCCTAACACAGCCGCATTCTCTCCCCGAGGCTGTTTGCATCAGCCCCGAGAATCGCTGTGGTTGGGCCAACCCCTGTAGCTTTGCCTGCTGCCGCGTCGTCCGAGCCCACCTACGGGCCACCGTCGTCCCGCCCTGCCGTGCGAGCTGACTTTGAGGGCCGACCCCACGGGCCGACCCCGACCAGGACCGATCCCTGTTGTCTGGAGGGAATCAAATATCTTCCACGTGTTTTCCATCCACTAGCACTCAGTTCGAAGTATCCGCGTCCAGCAGAGGTAGCACTGATGCATAGAAAGATTGCAATATTGCTGTGTATAGCCAGAAGCCGCCCGCATCCCGCCGAGTCGCTATCTAGTGGCCAAGCGGCGGAACCGCACCCTTCGTTATATAAATATAGAAATAGTCTGTAACTAGTTCAATTAAGTTCTAATCATAACACTAAGCCACTTGTGGAATGTATTTCATGAACATGCACTAGAACATGTATATAAGTTGGTGATTCATCAGTTATTAATAGCTTGATAATTAATAAAAATAATATTTTCATAATTCATATTTCATATTCATAAATTTAATAACCTCTTCACCACAATGGTAAAGACCGTTTTGAAATGCTTCATACTGTGACTTGTTCAATTCACAACAAGCTTCCTGCCTGCTACCCCTAGGATACTCATGCACTTTTTTCTTGTCTTTGTAAAGTCTTATATGATATGATCATTATAAACAAACTTTAAGTCTTTGTAACTTTATTATCAGATAACATGATAACTTGTGACATGATCTCAGTAAACTGCCAGACTTTTGATACAGGGACACAAGAAGAATGTGGCTGGATGTTGAACATATGTAGGGCTTTTTAATTAGACAGTGATTTTTCAGCTAATACATTCTTTTAGTACTATGAAACCTGGTAATGAGATACTGAACAAAGAAAATAATGCATGGAATGTAGAAGTGTGGGCAGCAAATGCTTGATATATATGGGGACTAGTGTGTTGTATTCAAACTACACTTCAAGTTCAAGTACACTGCAAGTTCAGTAAGACATGAGTGGAAAGAGTTTGAAATGCATTTTCAAGTATGCACTTCCTAGAGTGATTTCAGTACTTCAAGGTAGGCTGAAATGGGATGAACATTTCCTTAAACAGGAGACCTCTCCTTTAAAGAGCTAGTGACAAACCTGGAGAAGCCCAGTTGACTGTAAGAATAGTGGTCTAGAACCATAAATTAGAACTGGATAGAGAAACTGTCTTTAGGATCAGGGCTTAGGAAAAAAAATCACCAAATCTGAAACGAAATCGACAGCCACCTGAATATGAGCCAGCAGTGTGCTCAGGTGGCCAGGAGGGCCAATAGCATTCTGGCCTGCATTAGGAATAGTGTGGCCAGCAGGAGCAGGGAGGTCATAGTGCCCCTGTACTCTGCTCTGGTTAGGCCGCACCTTGAGTACTGTGTCCAGTTCTGGGCTCCTCAGTTTAAGAAGGACATTGAGACACTTGAGCGTGTCCAGAGAAGGGCAACAAGGCTGGTGAGAGGCCTTGAACACAAGCCCTATGAGGAGAGGCTGAGGGAGCTGGGATTGTTTAGCCTGGAGAAGAGGAGGCTCAGGGGTGACCTTATTGCCCTCTACAACTACCTGAAGGGTGGTTGTAGCCAGGAGGGAGTTGGCCTCTTCTCCCAGGCAACCAGCACCAGAACCAGGGGACACAGTCTCAAGCTGCACCAGGGGAGGTTCAGACTCGAGGTGAGGAGGAAGTTCTTCACCGAGCGAGTCATTCGGCATTGGAATGGGTTGCCCAGGGAGGTGGTTGAGTCA